>NW_027210618.1:2730000-2905000 GCF_029030835.1 Brachyistius frenatus | reverse complement strand
TGCTTTGTCTGCTCCTCTCCCTCAGAGCTATCATTATCCGGGCCGGGGAAGTCATTCCCATGTCAGCGGAGTTCACACCAGAGTCAGAGAGACAGCGACTGCAGTTCTTGGTAAGAGAGAACCTTCCTCAGCTCCTCTCCAGCGAGCACAGCTGTCAGGTATTAGCAGAGCTGACCTCCCCTCCTGTTGAGACACCAACTATGCTCAGCTCTGTCTCTCTTACACGGCCTGCTCTCTTTGCCAGCTTAATAGACTATGGAATTGTTTTTCCTATCCCTTGGGCATGTCACTCTTCTTCTTTTACTGTTTTTTTGTGTGTTTTTTTTTCTTTTCATATCAAAGGCCTACATGCAGCCTCACTTATTAGGAAACGAGTTTACACATCTGGAGTTCCCGAGGAGAGTGCAGAGGAAGGAGGTGGGGAAGAGGATGCTGTACCGGGACTTCACCATGTCGGGATGGTGGGTTAACTGTTGATAACTGATACATTCAAATTGTTTTGGACTGATTCGATTGACCTTCGTGTCAAAGTGAAGATATAAGGATACCGCTGTTTTGGTTTTCATTTGCTCCTTCAGTATGTGTCGGTAAATTTGGTCACTGCCTTCCTGGTAAATTATTTAATGCTAAACACAGTTGTTAAAAAAAAAAAAAAAAAAAAAAAAAAAAGCTTTTACATTTTTTACACTTTTTCCCTTGTGTCAGGTCGGATCCACTCAGGAGCCCTCTAAGAGGAATTTATGCCAACATAACTTCTGCAACCTATCCTATTATTATTGACTGATATCGTGTAATGTACCGGTTCCAAAAACAGCCCATAATATCAATCTCTGTCCTTTTCAGTGTGTGCTAAAGTGTTAAAAAAGAAGAAGCCATTCAAAGTTTCACAGTCAGAGGGAGGCCAGAAATTGTCCTTGGCATTTCTTCTTCTGCATGTGAGAAGAAGGTATGAAAGAATTTGTGGGCAAAGCAAGGAGCAAGCTCGGTATCTTACTGTGGAGAGAGATTAATAAAAAGGTCAAAGAGATAGAGGAAGATGGAGCGAGAAAGAGGGAGTAAAGAGAAAATGCTTAAACATTAATAACCAGATGGGAATGTGGAAGCAATAGAGAAGAAAAGGAGACGACCAGGGCACCAAAGAGACAAACACTGAAGGAGGGAAAGATCAGCTCCAAGTGTGTACATTTTTCCTTAAGTAGAAACTTGCTCAGAGAATAGATAATTGAATTTAATTTGTAACAAAGACTTTGATCTTCAAGTAACACAAATTAAATCATTACAAGCAGTGCTACAGCAGTAAAGCCTACAATGATCTGTGCTGGAATATCTGTTGAGATCCGACCCCGCTGTTTTGGAGCTTTTTCCAGTGGTGGAAGAAGTATTTAGATTTGCAAAAGTAACATTATTACAATAAGAAGTCCTGTGTGTATTTTTACTTGGGTTTTTACACATAAGTTTACAGTAAATAAAGTGGTAAAAAGTAAAATAAAAGTAAAATACCACTTTAAATTTGGGGAATATCGTATACCAAATCAGTTCAATTAAATTTGATTTAAATAGTACCAAATCACGATAAGTTATTTTCAGGCATTTAACACAGTGAAGTCTTTACAACAGAAACTTACATTATAGAAAGGAAGCCAACAATTCCCACGTGAGTGACAGCGCAGAGGAAAAAAAACAAACAACCTTTGACATTCAGAAAAACCTCAGACAGTGGGAGGAAAAAGTCCCGTCTGACCATCATCAGATGATATACTGTCATAAAGGGTGATCAAACGTTTTGTATGTGGAATCTTTAAATGTTCTAAGCAGCTGACCAGCTGTCATATAAAGCTATTTCAAAGTCCAAAATAGAAGAGAAACACCTTAAAATTGTGGAAGAATAAAGGATTTGAGTAAATGTATTTGGTTACATAACATCACTCTGTTTTGCTGTCGTGATTAAGTTGTTTTAGAAATTGAAATAGCTCTTTATCCTTGAAAATATTTTAGTTATGTTTTATTATGCCCTGTAGAAAATGTGCTGGATAGGTGCATTAGTGGTGGAGAGGCAGTAAGAGTTAAGGAGAAAGGAGACTGAGGACGAAGCAGGTGACTGATAAGAGATGAGCGATATTTTTTCTGACACCTCCTCCGTGCAGTTGGGTTTTGCGGCTCCGCTCGGTTAAGCGGATGTAGGTCAGCCAGTCGCTGCATTCCTTTCTGGGCCCAGAACTCTCAGCCTCTCCTCTGCCTGCCTACTGTCTCGGCAGCACAGACGGCCTGTGATGTATTTTTAATCAGGTTCTACCCATAACCCAGTTCTGCTCCAGCCTCACCCGGACTCAGTCTGGGTCTTAAATTAGTACCCTGTCAGCTGGCATGGCTGATTGCTCTGATGTGCGTGGGTGTGACTTAACTGTGCCATCTCGTATAGGTGCAGTTTGTTTGCTCTATAGGCGCAGAGGATCTGTGTTTTATGTCTCTCTGTCTGTGCACGTACATGTGCAGCCTGTGTGCCCACATGCTGTGTGTGTGTGTGTGTGTGTGTGTGTGTGTGTGTGTGTGTGTGTGTGTGTGTGTGTGTGTGTGTGTGTGTGTGTGTGTGTGTGTGGGTGTGTGGGGGTGTACGCTGGCGTCCAATTCCCTCAAAGGCATCCATGATCAAGGCTGCGCTCTAATGAAGGCATACAGGCCTTACAGCCCACCTCTCCCTCGCTGTCTTTACCGCTCCTTCCTCGGTCAGTCGGACCAGCGTGAGGGTCGTGGGCTGTGGAGTCGCAGGCTGTAATGGTGGTCGTTGTCCGGGGATGGCGGTCGGTTTTGTTTTTCCCAGAGTGATGGATGTTGAGCGGTCGGCAGTTCTCGACATGATCCACGATCAGCACGGGCAGGCAGGTGGAGGGAGGGTGGGGAAGAGGCTGGGAGAGCACAGAGAGAGGAAAGAAAAGAACAGGAGGAAAGGGAAGTTGATTGAGGCAAGCTGCAGAGATGAAAAAGGAGAGGAAGAAAAAGGTTGGTTAAGATGTAAAGATTAGAAGAAAAAAAAACATGGTGTGCTGGCTGCAAAGGAGGGCAGTGATAAATGGCTCTGCGAATGGCTCGAAAGTTGTCTCTCTTTGGTGCCCACGTCCACAGGAGAGTCTGTCCTCCCACTGATACTATAGACAATGAATGAGAGAGGAGGTAGACCAATGCACGCTTTCATCACTGTCATATAATAGTACTATACAAAAGCTGTCAGCACTAAAAGTAAAGTGAGGATGCTTCAAAGAATAATGCCATGAATAGGTTTTATGGATCTTCATTAAAAAGTGCAGTAAGTAGAAAGCAAATCAATGTTTAGTGGGCTGCTGAAATCACGGCTCTTGTCGCACGACTGTTGCTCGTCATATTACTGAGGATAGTTCATCAGGACTCTGGCTTGATGTTTTGAGTTGTTGTCATGCTGCAGAGTGAATTTAAAACTGATAGCACATTTCCCCCTTACAGAAAAAAAAAACACACACAAGTTTCTATGTTTTCCACACAGGACACATGTGATCACATGCATGACACATGTGTACCACATGTTGAAACATATGGTAACACTGGGGAAATCTGTGATTTTTTGGGGGGATTTTTTTTTTTTTACGGGAATCTACAAGTGCTTCACACATGAAAATGTTCCAAAACCACGTGTTTCCCATTGGTTAAATACATGTTTCACATGTGCACATTCACATGTGTCATGTGGACACACGAGTTGATTGATGTAATTTTTCTGTGAAGGCCCTGATGGTTATTGTATGATGGATATACATCTACAGTGCAGAAAACATTTGCACACTACCGTACAATCACTGCCTCTTTCTCCTCTGCTCCTTCTTCTGGGCTTCCTCTCTTTTTCCATTAAGCCTTTGTATCGGCATGACAGCTTGCATCTAGAGAGTCGCTGGGTCACTGCCGTTTACTCCGGCCTTGCTCTGCTCCTGAAAGCACCACTCACTCTATAAAAAAAAAAAAAAAAAAAAAAAAAGAAGCTCATCAAGGTTGGCCAAAAAGTTGATTTTAACTAACTGTCAATCGCCCCAATTTGTGTAGACTCATCCGGCGCTGACACCAACCCGCCACAATGTCACCTCAAAGGCTGTTGACAGTGTGTGTGTGTGTGTGTGTGTGTGTGTGTGTGTGTGTGTGTGTGTGTGTGTGTGTGTGTGTGTGTGTGTGTGCGCGTGCGCGCCTGGCTGTGTAAAGATGTATATAACAGCGTGTGTACAGATTGTGATGCCGAGCACGTGCTGCTAATGTTTTTCTGTCACCCCGTCTTTGCACCAAGCGGAGATTACATCACTCTTCCTCTTTCCTGTCCGTCCTTAATCACCTGCAGAGAGGATGATACAGCTCCCACCCCCCCCCATCTCCCCACCCCCACCCCACACACACACACACACACACACACACACACACACACACACACACACACACACACACACACACACACACACACACACACACACACACACACACACACACACTCTATCTCGCCCAGTTTGCTGCAATGTATCAGGCGACCGAAATGCGAAAGCACTCAGTGTTGTGGTCAAACAGTACAGCCCCTTCAGCGACTCCCCTCGCGGTTTTTGAACTCCGCGTCCCAGAGGAGGGAGCAGGTATCATAACAGGATTAATGTGTATCTTTCTCATTCTGTCACACACTTGTTATCTCGAGTCTGACAGGTTGGATTCTCTGTGAACGCACGTCTCCAGAGAGAGAGAGAGAGAGAGAGAGAGAGAGAGAGAGAGAGAGAGAGACTGTCCCCGACAGCAGGCTCTGGGGATTTCATCCTAGACATCTTTGAAATGATGACAGAAAGTGTCTCTATATTGTAGTTTTCTTTTTTAGAGACTTTTTGAAGGTCAAATACTGAAATAAAAGAAGCATATTGCAGGAGAAATAGTGTTTCTCCTCTTCGGATACATTGGGTAAGATCTCTTTTTATGGTCAGTTTTAAGTTTTACATCATCAAGCTGTAATTTTGGCTGTTTTTTTCCACACCATGAATCCTGCAAACACTTGTGAGGAAACACTTCTGTGGACTGTTTTTTTTTTGTGATGCAGCTCAGAGGAGTCTCAGGCTGCAGACTGTGTTTGTGTTTGTCCTCTCCCTGCACAGTTAAAAAAAAAAAAAGTGCTGAGTGCAGCAGAGTGGTGCTCGCCTAAGGTGGAAACATATGGTCTCTCTGAGTGGAACCAGCAGTAATGTAAAAAGCAGCCTGGTCCCCGCTAATCTTCTCCACAGCAGCTAAAATACATCGGATATGGTGTGTGTGGGGCAGGCCCAGGTCACATGATATATACAAATAACAGGTTTGTTTTCAGCTGCTTTTTGAACTAGACAACTTTTTCCGATATCTTTTACAATCAAATGCATCCTAAATTCACTTTAAAACCATTTTTTATGTCCGTTCTGAACCATCTTTCTTTCATTTCCTCCAATCTAAAGGCTACAATAAAGAATAGAATAACCTGTACTTCTAAATGTTACTTGATCCGGGTCAGGGCTAAATCAGAGCCAGAGAGAGTTTTTATTTGTAGCACCTGGTGTGAGTTGTGAATGGAAAACTTCGTCCTGGCAGCTCATCTGGAAATTGGCTCAAATTTGTAATGTTTCTGCTACAGTAAAGTCACACAGCTGTTCCTCTGAAGTGGGACTGTTCATGGATGAAAAAGTCTCAGTTTGAGCACGATTGGCGGGTTTTCTGTGCAGCAAGATTGTCAGCCGTAAAAGCAAAAAGTGTATCCCAAGACCTGGCATGAATACATAAAGTATTTTACAGTCTTCTTCCTCGTGCTGCAGCTCCGTCTGGTCCCAGTGTGAAGACGGTAAATTATTCATTAGCTGGAGAAGTTTAAACATTGCTCTGAGAACAGCAGAATGTGAACGTGGATGCTCTTGCATCATTCAGCCGGTTTTTTTTTTTTTTTACATCCAGACCTTCACACACACACACACACACACACACACACACACACACACACACACACACACACACACACACACACACACACACACACACACACACACACACACACACACACACTCACAGCTGGCGCAGACAGACAGGGGGAAAAAAAACAACAACAGTAAACCAAGAGAGTTTCATACATGCGTGTATGTCGTCTTTGTCGCTCGGGAGACTTTTACAAGATGAGTTAGAAAGAGGGAGAAAAAAAAAAAAAAAAGAGATAATTATGCTAAGGCTCTGTGTCATTCTCTGTGATGTCTGGCTGAATTTGTTTCGCTTCACCGTCTCTCTTTTTTCCTTCTAACATACTCTTCCTCTCTGTGCCAGTCGCCTCCGCAGCAGGTCCTGTGGTTGGGGGCACGGGAACGATGCAACTCCAGGGCGTGTGTGTACGCCGCCTGCCACGAACAACAACAGCAACAAAAACATTAAAGTGTCCTCTCTCTCCTCTGCGCAGGGCGTACAAGACCATAGAGGATGATGACCTGAAGTTTCCCCTGATCTACGGCGAAGGGAAGAAGGTAAGAAGCACTGGGCTCGCTGACAAGAGTTCCTCCCACGGCCTCTTGTGTGCCCGGCTCGTAATGAGAGCTCACCGGGGCACCATTAGTCAGCCCCCCCCCTCCCGCCACCATATGCAGGAGCCAGCCAGTAGAAAGCAGTCATGGCCTCTTTTTTTTTTTTCTCACAAGGATTCCCATTCTGCATCCACCTACTGCTCTAATGGACTTTGTGCTTTTGTGTCCATTAGCAGGTAAAGTGGAGCACTAACACAGCCGGAGATCAAAGGTGGGACTCCCATCTGAGGCATCCGTTAGATGGATGTAATAAAAGAAAAAGAAAAACGTATATATATATATAATTGGAGTAAAACATCAGCGGAGCAGTGACTTGCAGGAGGATCTTTTCAGCGTTTTGACACAGAACACAAAAGAAAAGGTTACGAGCTCGACACACTGTTCATGACATTTCCCTCGCTCTCAGTGAGGCGGCACATGCGGCGGTGTGCGGCATCTTGTCCTTGTTGAATTGAAAAGGTCAGAGAGGAAACACGATGGAGCTGAACGTGTTCTCACTGTGGCGACTTTCAGTTGATTACAGACAGCAGATTCCCCCTCCGACGGATGACCGGGGCAGGTGTCACGCCGCCGCGACCTCCGCCTGCAGACACATCGGGGTTTACCCCGGCGTGGCTGCCCGTGTGCCCACGTGGCGTGTCCCTCTCCCTTTGAAGTGAGACGTGGAGATGGACGGCCAGATAGGACGAGGGAGCTTTGTGTGAGGGAGAGAAACGCCAGAGCACTTCAAAGCCCGGCGTGCAGCCTGCCGGGTCCCTGCGCTCCTCAATTAATCCCAGGATGTTTCCCCCCCCCCCCCTCCCCCTCTCTCTGCTGGAGGAGCTTCAGCGCCACTTTGAAACGCTCTCCCGTCTCTCCACCTCCTCCTCCGCTCGTGTATTCCGTGCTGCATACTGATCCGAGCTTGTTTCCTGCAAGACCTCACTTGCCCTGGTACTCGCGAAGATCTCTGTACAGTAGATTCAATTAGCCCACTTCCCCAGTCCTGCGTCTGCATATCCATTTTTTAGAGGCGGCAGCGGAGATCTGTCCGGACAGGATGAGTCCAGTTTCATACAGCGTACAAATGATGGCTTGAGGTTTGAAGAAAGGCTGTAATGCTCTCACAAATGTAAAAGATGCTGACAATGAGTTTGTGTTGTTCCTTTTGCCGAAATGCTGCTCATCCAGAGAGATTCCCACTGGCAGTGTCCCGTATCTGTCAGCGAAATGTCAACAGGGCTGTGTCATGCAGGTTATTCTTTACCATCATCGGGGATAGTGCAACATCTTGAAGTGAATGCAGCATCTTCCCTTCGTCTCGGAATTCAAAATAAGGAGTATGTACACTAGAAATGTGTCAGAACTGTTTGGGTCAAATTACGTGCTCATTCATACCAACACCAGTTGTCCAAAAAAAAAAAAAAAAATCTTAAATATTCATCATGCCCACATTTTATTTTATTTTGTCAGAACTGGAAAGTTTCCACAAATCTAGTGCTTTTAAATTAAAGGATCATTTCACTCAAAACTATCTTCAAGCTCACCTACTTTATTGCTTAGATCTTTGAACATATTGACATGACAGGGCAGGAAAGCTTTTCAAACAAACCCCCTAGGTTAACCAAATATTCCACACATTTAGAAAATCAAGATTAACGGTAAAATTATAACTTAAAATTGATATCGTAAACGTGTGTTAGAGTTTCAGACTGTCTTCCCAGCTCAGCTGTGAAATTCATGATATTTCACTTTCAGATTTACCTTGAAATACTTTAAATAATCTTAACAGCTTCGAAAGTGATGATCAATTTGTAAAAAAAAAAAAAAAAAAATGTCTTTAAGACTTTCTCTGTCTCCCTCTTCAGCAAAGAAGGATGTCAGATGCTCATGTTTTTCTTCCTCTCTTCCTCATGTGCCACTCATCGGTAGAAAGCACTGAGATGAGAAGAAATGAAAATGATCATTAGAAATCCGACACTACTGAGTTTGCTGCTGCGTTGTTGTTGTTGTTGTTGTTTTTTTTGGAGGTCGTGCTTTACGTTCCTCTGATCTTTTTTCAGGCTCGCGTGCTGGCGACCATCGGTGTCACGAGAGGTCTTGGGGACCACAATCTCAAAGTGCACGACTCCAACATTTACATCAAGCCCTTCCTGTCCTGCTGCCCAGAGGTACGATCCACAAGTGACGTTTCATTGCGCTCTCCTTGAGGCAAGGGCGGTGGTGTAGAGGTTTGCGTTGTTGCAGCGAGAAGGGACAAAGTTCAGCGGGTGCGAAAACATGCAGGTCGCAACATGCCGGGGGGGCAACTCTGCATTTCCTGTAGGTGTGAACGCGAGCGTGAACGCTTGTCTGTCTCTCGCGTCGCGCCGTCAAACGGCCCAGTTTGCATCCCACCTCTCACCCAATATCAGCTGGGATAAAGTCCACCAGCCTCTCACCCAATAAGGATATGCAGTCATGTAAAAATTAGACGTAGACTCTTTGGAAATTGTTTGCTTTTTTTTCGGAATATTCGGACGAGCATATATTTGACCCTCTTTGAAACTGTGCTTTCAGATGAAGGAGATACACTTGAACAAAGCCGCGAGGAAGATGAGCTTTTAATCGACAAAAATATCAATAGATGTAGAAGCGGAGTTTTTTGTTTTGTTTTGTTTTTTGTGTGCGTTTTTCACAGAATAACCTCTTGTAGGCGTTTTGCACCTTTGGCCCCGAGTTTTTGACATCGACTTTTTCAGTTGCAAGATGTCAGAGGTTTTTTTTTTCTGCATGTCCATTTCAAATCTAGAATCATTTTATTTTCATTTGTTGTGTTTCATCTCCATCTGTAGGTAATGTTTGCTTGTCTAAATATGTAAAAAAAAAAAAAAAATCCAGCAATTTCCATGGGATGTTCTCACTTTTTCTTGTGACTGCATCTAGTGGATGGATTATGTCAGACTAAATCACAGTAGCTCATTCGCATTATTCTTGTAGTTGTAATTTTAGTTTGGTGATCTCCTTGTTTTTACTCTCCTCAAACTGTCACCTTCAACTGTCAGCTCACAATATTTATCCTCCACACGGGTTACATAAACTTGTTAATTCCCCCCCCCCAAAAAAAGGTGGGTGTTTGAGTTCACAAATACAGGATGATGAACACAAAGCACTTCTTGTGGCATGTGGACTATTGGTGAGGAAATCTGTGCCTCCTCCTCCTCCTCCTCCTCCTCCTCCTCCTCTCTGGATTTATTCCTGTGTGACTATTAAATGTCCAAAAAGTCGAGTTTCAAAGTTTCTCTTTGAAAGTAAAGTTATGTCAAATTGAGCTGAAGGGCCAAAACCTTTTGTTTATCGTTGTTAGTATTTCGACTAACAAACTCTAAACTAAAAGTATATAAATATCAGATCATTTTCATTTGAGCATTTACCGTATGCGTAGGAAAATGATGGAAATCATCAGTGGTCGTACATTAACAGTAAGCTGAGGCGGATCTTTAGTTTTATTTCACCTCATAGTCTCTGCCTGATAAAACGAGATGTTACCATGTAAAATGCCTTCGGCCGTTAGCCGTCAACGCTGCGAGCTGTGTGGTCAGCACGCGCATCAACGTCCTCCCCGCTGGCCGCTGCTCTCAAACGACTCCATTCCCTCTTAGTGTCCGCTGCACAGAGCTGCGGTAGTCACGAAGCCCACGAATCCTCTTGATCTTTAATTCATTGCCCTCTGAGTTCAGTCACAGTTCAGCCTCCTTTTTTGATGTTCCTCTGAGATGCTTGTGTTCACTTTTGTTTCAGACAGAGGATGGAAACATTACGGATAAGTGTGAGGCACAATATACCTGACTGTCAGAGCACATGTTGGACGTTAGGTGCAGGAAAACAAAACAACAACAAAAAAGCATACAAAGAAATCATTTGCGTAGGAGTTTGGAGAGTGCCCTGAAAGCCCATCCTCCACACAAGTCACGTTACAATTACTGATTTCTCTCAGGTCGGGAGTAAAAAAAAAAAAAAAAAAAAAAAAAGCTGGCCTTCGCACGTGGAGTCATAATGACATCAAATACGGGTGCCGGGTTAGAAATAAACAACTCGGGTCAGCCGCCCTTCTTCCAGAGACATTTCGTTGCTGTCGAAATCTCTGTTGAGAAATCAACTTCAAGAACTGACCGTGGATGGACACTCATTCATTTTCTCTCTTGCGAAGCTCGACTCTGCGTATGTCACGGGGGTTTACCGCAACATGGAGGCTCGTGATCTGTGCAGAGGTCATTCCACTTCCTTTACAACTACTTTTCGCAGGCGCTGTGGGCTGCGCTGTTTTCACAGTAGCCTCTGCAGTATGTCTGCTGTGAATAGGCGACTCCCCCACAGCAGCAAAGGAATTACTTGAAGCAACCAAACAAAGGCAGTCCAAGGCCACAGGGTATTAATTTTGCTGGCGATTTCAGAGTGCGTTTTGTTCAACCATAGTAATTTGAAAGATTGCTCCTCACAAGAGTTGCCACAGTAACGTGAGAACGCTGAAGAATATCTCTGAAGGATTGAAGCCATAAACAGCTTTCAGAAAAGTAGATGGAGAAAGATGTGTTAAGAAAATTAAGAAAGAAATATATTGTTTTCTCACTTACTTCAAGTATTCACTTTTAGTATTCAGTTTTAGTTCCACTTGCTCATGTTAGGCGGTGTAATAATGTATTTCTTAAAAGTAACCCACACATCACGCTAGTGGAGAGCCCTTTTTACAAAATAAAATCATATTTTATATATATATATATATATATATATATAGTTGCTTCTTACCTTTTTGCCTCTCACCCACACACATAAAAACACCAAGTGGCGGTGGAGCTGCCACGCGAGGTGCTCGCCTGTCGCTGGGGTCGTTCATGTCCTGCCCAAGGACACTTTGGCATGTGGACAGGAGGACTGAACCATTAACCCTGCCCTCAGTGAACGAGCTGCTCGCCCTGCCTGGTGAGCCACCCGTTGCTGTGAGTCCTGTTGCTTTCCGTTGATTTTTGACCTCGCTCGCCGCACCTCCGGTGAAAATGTCAGTGGGCCCTCCACTTTGACCCAGACTGGAATATCTCCGTAGCTGTTCGATGCACCGCTGTGAAACTGCACAGACAGTCACGGTCTCCAGAGGATGAAATCCCGCACGACTTTGGGGATCCCCGTCTTTTCACCTAGCACTGACAGTTGATCAAAATCGACATTTTCGGACTTAATTTAGAATACTTTAACATGCTACGCTAAGATGGTGAACATTACTTGCTAAACATAGACATGTTACCACGGTCACTGATGATTTCCAGCTGTGACCTACTCATTTACTTGCTTTGTGCATTGCATTATGGGAAAGTAACATCCATAGTCACCCCACCACAAAAATGGACCCCAGTTCGTATGTATATTGCGTTATTCGATATACTTTATTTTGAAACATTAAAAGTATGGACATATTATAAAACGTGCTAATAATTTGTATGTAGAATGAATTGAGGACATGCTGTTAGTCTTAAACTTCTCAATTTTGTGTGCACCAATGACATCAAGTATACCTCCAAAGTCACTGGGATGTACGGATGGACCTCTGATCTTACCCTCTGTGGTTAAAGATCTCCATGAGGTTCACACACACACACGCACACACACACACACACACACACACACACACACACACACACACATCTAAAAACTGTAAAAGCAGGTAGAAGTGAATCCCAGAAACAGCAAAGTCTCTCAACTCTCGCCTCTCTTCTTCCTTCGCCCTCAGGTCAGAGCTTACCCGTTATCGCAGAGCGAGCACGGAGCCGATGACGTCCTGGTGCTGGGAACTGATGGTCTGTGGGACGTCCTTTCCAACCAGGAAGTAGCTGAAGCAGTCACCTGTTTCCTGGCAAACTGCGACCCCGACGACCAGCACAGGCACGTTCGCTCGCAGCGCGCAGCTGCCTGTCAGGGCTGAACTTCCTCTCACCCCGGTCTTGTTTGGGGAAGATGAACATTGTTATCTCGTTGTAATTATGCAAATTTCCAAACGTGTAGATGAGTCATTTCTCTGATGTCGAGGAAACGCTTGTAAGACTATTAGCCGGGCGCTCTGACACTTTGTCTCCTCTGAGCTTGGTTTTAAAAGTTTTAATCTGACCGGGCAGTTGAACTCAAATATTGTGCATAATTCTTCCCTGATCAAGACCATTTATCTTATTAAATATCAGTGCAATGACTCGGCCTTAACCATTTATCTCTTTTGTTACGTCAGGTACACAATGGCAGCTCAGGACCTCGTAATGAGAGCACGAGGGGTGCTGAAGGATCGAGGCTGGAGGATAGCCAGCGACAGATTAGGCTCCGGAGATGACATCTCTGTCTACATCATCCCCCTTATGTATGGAAACAAGCAGAACTAGCCAAGCCACGAAACCACAACCACCACAGAAACATAATCCTCTGCTGTTTCCCCTCATCCCTTGTGCTCTTTTTTTTAAAGTGCTTTAGTGTGGACTTTCTCTTGAGAGGTCTAAGGTGTTCCTGGTCAGCGATGGGATTTCTGTCCAGGCTGTTTTCCCCTTAATCATCCTGAGTCGGGGTTATCTCTTTTTGTCCGGTCATTTTGTTTTTATAAAAAAAAAAAAAAAAAAAAAAAGAAAAAAAGAAACTGAATCATGAAAGGAGCTGTTGAAGAGTTAAAGTACTGATTTTTTTTTCTTTTCTGAGGAAGCCATCCTGAACTTGGTTGCGGGGCGAAGGTTGAGAGCCTGGACTCTCACGAATGAGATGGTGACGTGCATCTCAGGACTGCTGTTACTAACCAATGCACAATATTTATAAATGTGAAAATGTAGATAGTCTGACACGTAAGACATTTGATAAGTGGACACCTGTACAGTGTAAAAAAAAAACAACTAAAAAAAACCCCCTAAAGACTGCTGTCTTACAGTATATACATGAATCCTTCCTCCTCTGCTCCATGTAGGCTTTTAATTGACCCAAGTTCAGTCATCTGTAAATGTTAGTCTCCTTTTGAATGTGGACAAAAACTTGCTTCCTTTGGTATTTCACCTGTTTCTTCTAATGCTGCAGTTTCTTTTTTTTTTTTTTTTTTTTTCATTTTGCACCTTTTTTTTAATGGCAATCATAATCACTGTCAAGGAAATCTGCTTCCATTGAAACACATTTATGAAGAACACTAACAGGAGGTGTCACCTTCCAGATTATTAGATGTAACACTGCTCACAACATCTCATCATACTCTAATATCTAGTCTCGCTTTGACAGGAATTCAGATTTAAGGCAGAAGAAGTCTTTGTGTTGTACTTGTTCTCTGCCAGCCTCGTAAATGTCTTCCTTTTATCCTATTTAAGACACCTCGTCATCGTCCTCGGCTGTGTTCCAAATGGTGTACTTATGCGCTAACACACACCCTCGGTGCGTCCACACTGACATGTATGGAAGCATGCAGTGCACCAGGGGTCCTCGTACGTTGGCGCTCAGAAAACAGTCCAAACATTTAGCGTGAAATGACGGGACAGTTTGCACACGCAACGGTCGCCATCTTGGCTCCATAGCAGAAAAGGAGGAACCACCGATGCAAAGTGTTTTCATACTGCAGCATCTGAGGAAGCTGCAGCGCCAAAGTGTTTTATTTTTAAATTTCCCAAATTGCTATTTTTGATCGAGAAGTGACCGTATTTGGATGAGCTTCCTCAATCTGACTGGCAACCAGAGGACGCTATGCCCCGCCCACCAACGGGGGAAACTTGATTGCACCACAGGCCTGTCAATCAAACAGATTGACAAATCTAACCCCCCTAAAAAATAACACTTTTTGAAGTGTAATTGATAAGGGTGATTATTTATTGGATGGACCGCCAGAAAACTAATAAGAACTAGTGAATTTAGCGAATAACACCATAATGCCTCATGGGAGAAAAAAAAAATGGATTGACTTTCATTTAATTTCATGAGAAATGGGTGTCTATGGAGCCAAGAGGCTTTTTGGAGCCGACCCCTAGTGGCCCTCTGTGGTATTGCAGTTCAGGCACTTCCGCCTTGGCCTCATTTTGTTTAGACCCGGAAGCTCCGTTCACTTGTGTAAGCGGCCTATGGTGTTATCGTGTCAGAGTTGGCTGCGCGCGAGTGTGCTGAGGGAAGTGTGCCATTCGGAACACAGCCTTCTTGAAGCTGCTGTTTGCATGCTACATCAGGGTGCATCGCCACCTGCTACTCGTGCCATTATTAACTTACATTGTCATACTTTATATATGTAAACCACTCAAACCTTTCTCAGATATCTCGTCCCCATTACGATATGAATAACAGGTGCCTCTAACAATGTGACTTGCTCTGATTTTTAACTTGAAACTAATGCCGTTACGAGACTCACCATTGCTGACAAATACTCGACTCGTACCTTTTGTGTCTCTGCAATCGATCTCTGATTCAGTGGGTTTCCACATTTGAGTTCATCGATTTGACTATTTTTTTTGTTTTTTTTATCTGTACAAGTGTCTGAAGCCAGTGAAACATCGAACAGTGTAACTTAATTTAAATGTAAAAATGTAAATAGTGTTTCCAGTGGACTCCCCCTCTCCTTTACTTTTACTGTAAGTGATGTACATCTTACCGAAACCAAACCGCGTAATTTGTACCGTTTTAGAAACCTAGAAACTGTTCAGACCTGTTGAACACGACAATTTCTGACCTTGTAAGCACCTCGCTTTCCCGCATTGGACTGTTGTGTCATTTCCTAAAATAAAACGGTGTACTACTATCTGTATTGTACGCAGGGAAACCAGACACAGGATTGTGGATTGATTCAGTAGGGATGTACTTAATAGATAACTTTGCGGGGGTGAACAGAAAGATAATTAAACGCTCAAATCTCTTGGCCCAACAATAGCCGTGACAGCAAGTGGGCTTTGTTAGATGTTAAAAGCTTTTCGTGGATACAATTTTTGTTAAAGTAAAACATAAAGTCGTGATCTGCCAACGCTGACTTAAACCGCCACTTCGATGCATTTCAATTCTGTAAATACTGTGTGCAGATATTTGAATAAATGTTGTAGGAACTCCGGGCTTGAATGGGGACACTCACTCCAGGAACTGCGCAGAATAAGACCATCACATCTCCGTCAAACTGTGCCAAGTGAGTCCTGAAGCAAAATGTGGATGAAGGGTATTAGTTCACAAATAGCCTGATAGAATGATAGAAGATTTCACGGTGAGGGTGGCTGCAGGCGGCGTAACTTGACACTGAAGACACGTACACATAAAGAGAAAAGACAAGTTGACCAAAAAGAGAAAAGACAACGAGGTGCGATTCCCATTTGAAATGGTCTTTCCTTTCTGTCTCAGTTCAAGAAGTCCAAGGGCGTTAATGTAAGACAAAGAGAATTTGCACTCAAGTCCTCCTTGAGGTGAGGAGAGGTGATACCAAATACTTGAAATGCCTGAGACCAAAGATGTAAATCATATTACAGGATGAAGCCTTCATAGTCCAACATGACATGAGAATCAAATGAAAAGAAATGCATTCCAGAGGGAGCAGGAAAAGGGAAACTTGATGTTTTATTTGGCTCAACTTACATGATATATCTCCTACTCAAATGGTTCACGTGAATCTGCTTGTTAGTTTTAGTACTTAGCGGCGGCGAGGCTTTTGTTGCTGTGATTTGATTGACTTTCGACCTGAAACTGAACGTTTTTTTTCCTGCCGTGATGTGTCAAAATATCGTTCTCGCGTAAGCGGTGCGAAACAATTTCCAACTGTTGTCTTAAAAATCGCACCATCAAGGCAAATGAAAAGAGCGACGTGCTGATGAGAACTTTCTTTTTGTGCTGGGGGGGGAGGGGGGGTGGAGAGTTGGTTTCATGTAGTCCACTTGGCTTGTATCGGCGAGCTTCATCGGTGAGACTCTTTGCGCCCGAGTCCAATTCAGAGGCTCTGCTGCATGATAGTGTTTAATACGTGCGGGGAATTTGTACTGCGCTTTTAGAACAAGTTATCAAGCCTTTCCCATTCATATTATCAATCTTTTGCTATTGATGTAACACTTTCACCTCTTTATAACTTATCTTTGTCTTTTATTTCCTCATTGTATTCGATCTATTTTTTGGGGGGGGGGGGGGGGTAAAAAGGTGGCATTTGAAGTGCTAGAAATAAAGCTGAATAAGCAAAGAGGACGGCAAATAAAAGCTCAGCGTGACGACGGGGCAGCGACGCGGGGGGACGGTTTATGTTCCACCGCGTCGGCAACAATTGCATCACTTTTATGATTTATGTTACTCTGCTGCACGCGTGCAAATGGCTTCCAAGGGCACCGCGCGCACGCATCCCCTCTCTGAATGCCTTTACACACATTCAGAAGATCATACATTTGCCGTCGTGGGAGTCTCACGCTTTGGTCCTCTGCAGGAGCCGGAGGGCCATCTGGTCCCCGCAGGCCGGCGCCGTATCCTCCTCCAGCCAGGGCCAGCACTGATCTGGCACTCCTCTCCCATAGGCTCCACGCGTGTGTGTGTGTGTGTGTGTGTGTGTGTGTGTGTGTGTGTGTGCGTGTGTGCGTGTGTGCGGTCCAGATTGGATGACGGCAATGGTGACACAGTCATTCTTGTGGGTGGCTTGTTTTTCCAAGGTCGCAGCACTCCCACCCCGCCCGTGGATCGAGCTCCGAGGGAGATGCCGAGTGAGATATTCACCTCCAGTAATAGAAAAGCGACGCGGCGCAACGTGGGACGGCCGGGGCCGCAGCCTTGAGGGAGGGGGGGGGGGGGGGCAAAGGTAGTGAAAACGTCCCGTTTTTTTTTTGTACGTTTAACGTAGGTTTTTCTCCCGCATTACAAAAGAGCTCTGCCAGGAGCCACGGTTTTTCATTTCCAGTTTCGGTGTCACTGTCGATGAAAGGCGAGAAGAAAAAGAAATTAAAAAAAAAAAAAAAAAAAAAATGAGAAAACGCCCATCGCTGCTGATAAAAGTAAAATATATCCCATTTATATAATGACAGATATATAAAAGAAAAGTTAGAATAAGTCAACCGTAGTTTTTGTGTAAAAATGACAACGACAAAAAAAAAAAAAAAGCGTAGTTGCCAAATAATATCCTGTTGAATCATTTCGGCTGCACTCGGTGGTGTTGGTTATTTTCAGGCTGATGAATGATTTAGTAGAAACTTTGTGGAAAATGATTACATTTATAATTACAGTTGTAATTATAAGCAGATTATATATTTGATGGGTTCAGACTCTTAAATGAAATGCACCTATATATATATATATATATAAAAGAAAAAGCTGTGGCAGTGTGTGTGAAGGTGTTTGATACACACACACACACACACACACACACACACACACACACACACACGAAGGCTTCACTGTCCTGTCAGAACAAAGGTGCGGCTGCTTCAGCAGTGCAGCTGTGATACCCATCTGAGCGGGCAGATTTTCCACGGGGGGGGGCTCTAATTTACTGCTTTAGGGCTTCGGCTGCCTCAAGTACGATTTATCTGCAGCCCAGCTCAAACGAGAGCTTCGCTACAAGACGGATGAGAAGGACACACTTGCAGGCTGCCTCTCCGCTGCTCGCTGATCCATAGGCTGGCTCGCTTTACAGTCAGGATATGATAAATGATGTTTGGTTTTGCCCCGGAGGACGGATTAAGTGGATTTCTTACACTAGACAGACACTTATTTGAATAATGCAGACCTGTAGGACTTCCACTCAACAGGCTCTGTGGATAGCTGCAACTCTCCTCTCCGGCTTATTTACCAAGTCAGCTTTCTTCTGCCAAGACAAAGCACTCCCTCTCCGCAGCCTACGTGCATCTCTACAATGACTAGCCGGAGTAGAATTTATTGTGTAATATCAGCACAGATGCTTGTGGGCAGAGCTGTAGTGGCCC
Source organism: Brachyistius frenatus (assembly GCF_029030835.1). Lineage (NCBI taxonomy): Eukaryota > Metazoa > Chordata > Actinopteri > Embiotocidae > Brachyistius > Brachyistius frenatus. The sequence goes on along the minus strand of NW_027210618.1, from coordinate 2,886,561 downwards.
AGGATGAACATAACTCTATCATAACAAACTATCAAGTGTGGACTCATAAATATTTCATGGGAGTCTTTCTTGGAAGGTCAAAGCAGGATTCAGTCACCGGGTGAGTGGTCTGTGCTCTCATCAGGGCTGTGGGGGTCTCCGCTCAAAGACTGCAGCCCCCCCGCGCTGCTTTCATCGACCCGAGCCGGCCGGCCGGCCGGCCAATCAAAAGCTCATTACCCATTCTGGTCCCCACCCCCCATCACAAGACCCCATGACGGCCCATACTAATGTGCTACAGAGCAGCCAGATGCTGCCGGGCGGCCGAGGGCGGACCGCTAAAGATGGGCTGACATGCGCGGCGGTCGGCTCCCAGACCTCAGCGTGGACACCACGGGGTGGGGGCGGGGGCGGGGGTCAGGTCAAGCGGCGTGGACACCGCAGAGGCGCACATCACGCAAAATTTAGCAGGGAATAAACAGATTATTAGGCGGACACTTGTTTAGGTCTGCATAGACGATGCGTTCAGGTGCGGGAGGAGAGCACGCGATCCTTGTCTGATGGTATGCAGGTTTATTAACAAAGGACGCCGGCGGCGGGGTGGGGGGCGGCGGGGTGGGGTGGGGGGTAGAGCCATGAAGCCGGCCTGTATTGTAGGACACCTCTGTGGGCAGCCGGAGCCACGTCACTCCTCCTCTTGCTTGTAGCCACGGTGCTGCTGACCTACACGCTCTCTGCACTCCGCCTGGGCTTCCTGGAAAACTCCGCAAATCCATCCCATATCCAGCAATTTCTTCTTCTTTTTTTAAACGCGCATTTCAATTATTTCGACTTGCATATCAAATTACTATCCGGTACCTGCAAGCTTTCACATCCACCCTGCAAAAAAAACAACAACAACAACAAAAAAAAACAACAACAACAAAAAAACACAAGCTCAATTCAGATGCACGTTCGTGAGTCTAAATCTCACATGTAAAAATTAAAACTACGACAAAAGTGCTTTTTTTTTTTTTTTTTTTTTTTTACCCAAAAAGTCAACGACTATTTTATTCGATGAAACATGATACAAGTCGCACACGTCTCCGAAAGCAACCACAATAAATAAAAATAAATAAATAAAAAATAAAAAAGGCATTTCTTACCGTTTAAAATGACAAGTAAAAAAAAAAAAATACATCTTCCGACGTTAACGCGAGCACTTTGAATTTACCTGGAAACACCGTGTGACCGCGCGGGGAGCAGCGGGGCTTTTCTTTTTTCTTTTTCTCCCCCCTCCTCCCTCCCTCCCCCCCCATCTCTCTCTCTCTCTCTCTCTCTCTCTCGGCTGAAGTGAAAGGCACCAGCACTAGCAAGGCAGTAGCTTGCGCAGTCATCTCCATAGCGGGCAGTGTCACAACCCAACCAACAGCACAAACTACTACCTCAGCCAGTGCGTGGTCACACACAACAAAAACAAAAAAACAACAACCCCGAAGGACACACGAAGGAGAGCAGTCGAGAAGAGAGGGGGGAGGAAAAAAAAAAAATGTTAAAAAAAAAAAAAAAGGAAATAAAAATAAAAAATGTAAAAAATAGAGACACCGAAAAGCGAGAGAAATGCACCGTCTGGACTCTTCGTTCATTCCCGCAGCAGCGCGAAGCAGCTCCGTCCTCTCTCCGCTCCGCTCCTCGTCGTCTGTGCAGACTTGAAATAAGAGGGAAACCCCGCCCAAGCAGCCTCCTCCTCCTCCCCCCTCTCCCCCCCCCTCTCCTCCTCCTCCTCCTCCTCCCTCCTCCTTCCCTCCGTGCCTTCATTGCAAACCACAAAACGATCCCGTTCCCTCATATGACCCTGCTGGATAATCCCAAACTACGGCTCGGGGACCCTCCAGGAGCACTTTACATGGCGCAAAAGGGGGTGGGGGGTCCCTACAGCAGAAAGGTTGTTTTTTAATTTTTTTTTTTTTTTTTAGTTTGTACATTTGTGGGTTTGCCGTTTGTTCTTCTGCGTAGAGGTTGTTTCCGAGGTTCCCCTGATGAAACTATAACCCCACCTACTGTACAGCATTAACACTTCATACAAACACAGCCTCAACCTTCAAAATATGTGCTCAGAAATTCTCAACTGTGTTTTGATCAAATATTTCAAGGGAGGAAAAAAAAACAACCGCGATCCTTTTGCAACACCACGCTGTGTGTACTTGTGTGTACATCCATATGGGTATTTAATGTTATAGCGTTTTGGGGAATTAACAGTAAAACGATTATTATACGACAAAAATGCAGCCTTTAAGACGGAAAACAAAAGCTTCAGTCACGTTAAAATGTGATCATGTTATATTGAAATAGGACCAATACTCCGCCGATTATTTCAGTGATAATCATTTTGTCTATACAATGGCAGTGGTACACGCAAATGTATTGTTGTGCAATGTTTTGTTTCGCCGGTACATTTGTTCACTATCTCGCATGACAAAGACAAGAATGAATGTAATGTAAAATTCAAGTTGTCTTGCGCACTGTTTATATTCAATTCCTCAGTGACACATTTAGTAGAGCTTATTTCTCAGTCGGAAACTCGCCGCACTCGAGGTCCGTCACTGAGTGCGTAACGTCATTGGCCAGCCGAACGCTCCCCCGATCGCGTTTTCAAATTTCAAATCCTCTCGCATTTCTTACACGGTTCAGCAATTAACCTGGTCTTGTTTGTACGACATTTCAAAGCGTGCGTTTTGATTTGTTTTAACATAAAACTGCAAAAGGATCTATTGATGAAGGTCCTTTGGTCATTTAAAAAAAAAAAAAACATCTAGGGACCCTAATTAGAGTCCTTAGAAATATATAAAGTTGAAACAAATATAAAATTATAATAATAATAAATAAAAAAAAATTAGGGTCGAAGGGATTTATTATTTTTTTGATGTTATTATCATATTTCCCTTTAAAAGATTATCGGTTAGTCCAAAACTAAACATGGAGCACCTCGATGAAGGATGGGCTCATGCCTACAGCGATGATTTTAACAAGGTTTCGTCAATTGGAAGTTCAAATTCTAATGTTTGTTTTTGTAGAAGGACACCGGAAGTATAATTTTCGTATAAAGGGGACACCTGGGCTGATATGAAATAATCATTACAAAATGTACACAAATAATTAAGCCAAATAACCTTTTCACTGAGCATACATTGTAAGCGAGCACACTCACAGCACGGAGCTGATTGTAGAATTGTCCCATTTATTTTATACAGACACGTACATCCCTTCTCAGACGGCTGGTTAAGATGACATGGAATGTTACAGTAAGATTTGTTTTCTTGCATAAAATCCTCACTGTTGAAAATGTTGCAAAAGTCAAAGTGTTCATTTTTAAGATCAATGAAGTCCCACTTTTCTTGCATTTTTTTTTTTTTTTCTGAATTACATCATCAACACTATCACCACACACTGTACATCGATGGATCCTCTTCAGAAGAATGAAACAAACTAAACCCAGAGGCAACACTGCAATTTTTTTTTTTTTTTTTTTTTGTGGTAATTTCTTTTTTTTTTGTTCTTTTTTTTTTAAACTCTGCAGTAGTTAACAGGCGAGTGCAGCCAGTCTGTATGACAATGGAGGGGGCGAATGCGTTATCAGCTCACATGAGAAGCAGACGATGATGAAGGTCGGGGCCGTCGGCGTGGTCTGGGGCGGCCTCGGGTCTCCGTTCGCCGCGGGCGGCTTCCCGTCAGCCGCAGATGGGGCTCGCGTGGAGTTCATGTCCGTGCGCTTCACAAGCGCCACGGGGTGAGAAGACACATTCAAGATTTCTTCATTATAAAAACAAGGAGCTGAGATTGGGCCTGGTCAGGACTCCCCATTCTGGACTTTGGAGACGGGCGGCTGCATAAAGTCTTTAAAGGGCCCCAGGGCCTCCTTCAGGGCTGAGCTCACCTCGGACGAGGAGCACGTGATGCACTCTACCAGCGTGGGGTACAGGGCAATCACCTGAGCCCATGTGTTGCCATCCACTGCAGGCGGTAAACAAAAGAATGGCAGAGAAAACACAAAAGGAAGAAGCAGGGACGGGAGGGAGAGGAAGGAAAAGAATAGGAGTTGTGTTAGAAGGCAATCAAAGAAATAATTTGCTTGATGAAACTCCCATAGGCATACGGAAATGAGTTTTTCTCTGAATACAGGGCGATGTAATGCAAACATGTTGAAGGGCACTTCAAAAACCTAATTTCATAAAAGTCTCACTCCAATTTATTGCGGTTACAAAAAAAGACACACAAAAAAAAACATAATTTCTTGTAAATGACCTTGCTGGAAATGTAAACAGTTCTCCCCAGATTTAGAGATGAAACTCATCTGAAAAATGGTCCCAACTGTACACTGACACATTTATCTCAAATGAATAGATGATAGATATGCTGCCGTTACTGTTTTTTTTTTTTTTTCCTCTTTTTTTTTTTTTCTCTTTCAATGTCTGTTCGGCTCCAGGATTTATTTAATCGCCGACACAGTTTGAAACTCACCATTTTCTGGCTGTGTCTTTTTAAGTGAGTCCATCAAAGTGCTGATAGCTTTCAAGACAAAGATAATCTCTGTCACCTGTTGCCTATAAGGACAAAGACCAAAGACCTTCAATAGTTAGAAACACACGGGGAAACAATGGGAGAAGTAAAGAAGACAGGCAAAGGGTGAGCATCAACCACAAATTCAGATTTAAGGTATTTTCTATCGAAAGCATGGTTATACTTGAAATGATGAACTTGTCCATAAAAGAATGAGCTACGGTTAAACAATAAGTTCGCTGTGCAATTTAGGAAGCAGGAAATACAGACGTGTTGTCCAGAAGAACAAACAAAGTGGTGATCAAAATGATCAATGTGTAGTGAAAGCTATAGTGCAGGACTTATGGCTGAAAATAAACATCCCTCACATTCAAGGTCTTGATAAATGAGTTTACGCTTGGCCGATTAAACCTCCTGCCACCAGATCAATCTGTATTTCACGGTATACGGAGGTTTTAAATCCGGTGTCTCCGGTTTAAGCCTTTGCGGACTTGAATGGGGATAAATTATTTCAGTCGTGTCTAAACTTTCCACGTGTTATCGGACCGAATGGATCAAATTCTGTTAGTGAAATGAATCATCGCGCCAACTATTCACAGCCTTAACAGCAGTGACAGAGGTGGCTGCAGCGGCGTCTATAGCATAAGCATGTGTCAACGGGACTTTTGCAATTACTCTCGTTGGCAGAAGGGGGAGACAAAAGTTCCGCACGGCAGGTTTAACATCCATTGAATCTTTAAAAGGAAAAAAAATTAAAAAAAATAAAAAGCGTAGCAGTATTTAGCGTTTCTCCAAAAAAAAAAAAAATGGTAATTGAGTAAAACTGGCCAAGTATTGTGGTTTTGCATTGTTTACAAAAGAAAGAAAAAAAAAAAAAAGAACGATGATGGATGCACGGGTGGAGTTCAGGGTGGTCTTGGTTCTGCATGTCTAAATTTGTCAATGGTTAAAGAATATCATGAACAATCATCTGATTTCCTGATCTGTGCTAAAAACCTGCAAAACAAAACGTGTTTTAGTCCAAAGCGGGTGCGACATGTGGAATTTGACTCAGAGGTGTCGAGTGAGTCGTACCTCGGCAAGGGGCAGCGTCCACTCAACCTCTCATCCTCCACGTAGCGTCGCAGGACATCCTGGGACCTCTTGAGGAGCACGGAGAGCGCCATACGAGAGATGTAGCCCTCCTGCGGGGTAGACACCTTGTTGCTGAAGGAAAACTGCAGCAGCGTCTCGAAACACACCTTGGAGAACTCCTCCCTCATCCGCACATCTATCTCTGCCTCTGTGGGGAGAAAGCCATTTACATGTTACAATTTAGCTGACAGTGCACTTCAGGGTTAGCGCCAGGAGAGGACAGACAGGGTTTTACTGTCTTGCTCAACACATGGAGAGCTTGACGCGAGCCATTGTTGGCGAGAAGCTGCCGGGAAGGCTTTCGCAACAAACCAGTGACTTAATGGTTACAGTATGGCTCCAACACTTGGCCACCCTGCTGTCTCCATAGTGTCAGTGATACAACAAAAAACAACAAAAAAAAACACTGTTAGCTGCCAAAGCCACATATTACCTGTAAACGAGGGAGACTGAGAGTGAATGGAGCCTTTATTGAGCATTGTCATGATCTGGCCAACAAAGTCTTTGGGGATGAAATTGGCGAACGGCAAAATCTCTGTGCTGATTAACTGGACCACCTAAAGTGAAGAAGACACAAGGAAGATATTGGAAATATCCTTTTGAAATATACTACTGAATGCTAGGAACAATTATTTACCTCAACATCAATGGCTTCATTCTTCTGAAATTCCTGGATAGACAGGTTATCTGGAGGAGTGCTGTAGAAGGAAAAACCATCAGTTTACTGCAAAGAACCTCGACAACTTGCAGAATCAACATGAAGGCTTTAAAAAAACAAAAAAAACTTGACCTTTTGGTAAAAAGAAAGTCTTCAAAGGCATTGGCCAACTCTGGCCACATAGTGTCAAACTTCCCAGACGAGGCATGCTGGCGTGCCACAGGCAGTCCGATAGAAAGCACCTTAAGGAGAGATGAAACGGCGAGCTTCCAGGTGCTCTCTGACGGACAGGCGTACTTCAGACCTAATGGCATTCTTAAAGTCTTGAAAGGACAAAGAAAGACAAGGGAAAGCAAAAACAATCGATCAGGAGACAGAAGCACAGAGGAAGACCTCAGACAAATTTTCAAAACTGAGAGGAAACCTTTCACCTTTGTTTATTCCATACCGAGATATGGAACGACTTGAATTCATAGTTATTATCGAAGCAGTATATCGAGAGACATTTTTGCACTGAAGCAGCGGTCGTATTTAAGTTTCATTCTGGAAAACCAAAATAAGTAGTAAAATGCTCTTTTTGAAAAATTCCTCCTCTCAGAAAACAGCTGGGTTCCCCAAGGTTGAGATTTTAGAAGTATCGCCTTCTTGCTTTTGAGCCAAAAACAAGGGTGGGGGCAAGATTTGGGTCTGTCCACGGGGAACCTACTTAATAGCTCCTTGGAAAATTAACTCTCCTCAGTTTGGGGTTTCCTATAAACCCACGATGGGAAAAGAGCTGTTAAACGCAGGTGTCAAAACTGGGAAAAATGTGAGGCTGTCAGCTTCATGAAGCTCAGAATTTTGATGGGCTTACGTGACAAAATGTTTTACTTTAGGAGAGAGAGTATTCGGAGAATGGGTGGAAAATGTGGGGCACCAAGTGCACTTTGCATCTGAAGAAGTGATCAATACTGGGAGGTCAGAGAGAAGTCAATTGAATTTATGGACAGACTCACACCACTACCTAGTGATGTCAAAAATATAAGCACATTCACTGCGAAGGCTGGCGACTGAATTTCGATTCTTTTACGGAACCGACAGAATTGCTTCGATCAATCCGGCGTCCAAAAATGTCTTGTTTTTTTTTTTTCTTTCCAAATTTCAAAATCCCGGCTTCATCCACACTGAACCGCTACAGCGTTAAACGTACAGAGGCTCCACTTGAGCGGTACGCCGAGGAAGATAACGTCTCTCGGGTTTTAGTTTCGGTAAGAACTTCTCTGAAAACATGTTTGACCACACACCTGTCTGAGATGCGTGCGCTGCAGTAACTGGAGGCTTCTTAGTGCACAGCCAGCTCGCTGGCGTCTACCAATAGCACGAGAGGCATTTAGGGAACATCGGTAAATTGCTTCATCTCGACGTAGCTTGATTAAGAGGCTTTTAGGTGACATCTGTTAATTGCAGCTACAGGAAAAAAAAAAAACTCAACCTGGGTTACTCTCGTCCCCGCTCTTCACTGGATTCCTGGTTAACCCTGCAATACTGCTGAACTATGTAGGTTAATTATATTCATTAGAGGCTGTGAGATTTTCTGTCTAGTTTCGGGCAGCACAACAAGCCGTAAAGTTAACACAGACATATAATCACCTAATAGAGCTGATATGGAAAATATGTTGGCAAACACGGGCTCATTTCTACACCCAGCATACACAGAGCAAGATTAGTGTTCATTTGTGTTTGTGTCCACATGATGAATGAAAACAGCTGCTAGCTGTTGCCAGAAACTGACACTGTTGGCCAGAAAACCAAAACAATGAGTTATAAAATACTAAAAAGCCCAAAAGAGCTGAGGTGCTCATTCTCTGTTTCATTAAGACCAAGCCTGTTCAGATTCATGCAGCCATTTCATCCATTGTTAATATAAAATATTAATTTATAGCAGCTTTAAGAAAATCCACACTGTAATACTCAAGTCTGGGCTCTGCCTCAGCCAGAAAAAACATCATGGATAGTTAATGCCAGAAGTGCAACAATAACAATGTTTAGCCCAGTGTAATTCTGTATTAATTGTAATCGTTAAATTACAAGCCCTCCTCATATCATCCGAGCACATTTTATGAGTGCACAGGTTTTAACAACAATCAAGAATTCTCCATCCTTTATTGGGCTGGGGCTAAAACACAAACAGAAATCAAACGTTAGGCCTCAATGCTGCCTCCAGTCTAACTGTGTAAAACTCCTCACCAACAGACAGGAAGCAGATTAGAAACAATCATCGGAAGTGCTTCATAGGATGGATAATGGGTTTTGAGATTCATTTATCTCAACATTTTCTTGTTGTTTTTCCATTGTTTCACAATTTTTCACCCAAAAAAAAAAAAAAAAAAAAATGAAATTCATATAATTCCCCAAAATTACAATAATTCTTGTAACCATGGAAACAATGAATACCCCCCCACCCGGGTGAGATTACCTTGATGATATTCTGCAGAACCTTCTCATTGATGACAGCTTTGTGGCACGCTGTCTTATGGTACAGGTCCACCACCACCTCCAACGAGCGCTCAGCAAAGGGCACGTAGTTTAAGGCAACCCATTCGGCCTGCGAGGGGGAGAAGGGAGGAGGGGGGGGGGGTTCAAGAAGAGAAAACAGGGAAATGGGGATTGGGTCCAACAAATATGAAAACGGTTCTGAATGAGTAACATTCAAAGCAGGTTTTAAAGGCACACTTTGTGTAAGTATACACGTAACACACCCAATTTATTGTCAAAGTTACAAGCGTCTATTAGTGGGCTTCAGGTTTTGTTAGGCGTACATGAGCACCTCGGTTGAAATGTTACGGCCGAACAAATGATGGAATATACAAAGTGTGTCTTTAAGAGATACAAACAGAATCACACGTATGAACATCACCAGAAATCACAAAATCAAGTGAAAATGAAACTCCACAGGGACTGTGCACACAGAGGCATCACCACCACTTAGTGGCAGGCAGAGAGGAGAGGGGCAGCATGGAGCGAGTGAGAGACGCAGATGAGACGCGAGAGCCGACCATGCGGAGAGTGACATCTCATCTACCCGCAGAGGGTAGGTCATCACCATTCAGCACAGCTTAGTACAAACTAAAGAGGGGGCTGACGAAGAGGAGGAAACTCACCGGTGCAAACAGCTGGATCTAAAACGGTTATCCAGTAGTTCCAAGAAACAGAATGAGAAAACATTGCAATTAAACTGTTGTTTTGAGTCGTGTTGAATTTGCAGTGGCGTGGTAGGCTAAATGAGATTCAGTAATCATGACTGATTTAGGGAGAAATACAAATTTTAATACAAAATAAATAAATAATAATAAATTAAAAAAAAAAAAAAAAAGCCTCACTCCTGACGGCACGGACATTAAAGGCAATCTGATAAGAGTGGATAAAAGCCAAAAGACCACCCGTAACATCTGTTTAGCTGGGTGGGAGTTTTGTTTGACCATCTCACTCAAAAAAGCAATTTAAACAGATTCAGATCAACAGAAATGTCCAGCGTAGGCCTGAGTCTGTACCCCACATGCAGGACTAACAGATCAGTCGGGGTTTAAGACATGAAGTAAAGCAGCGTCAACATTTCATTACGTGACTATTCAAGCCTGCCAGTGTTAGATCGAGAAAGCTCGAGCATTCTGTGCAGGAATATTAGCATCTGCTGGATTTCATAACTTGATGATGAGCTACTACTACCAACGAGGCATACGAAGACACTGATATCAGATGTAATCTTTGTTAAGATTACTTGGGTGCCTTGGAAATAAAAGCTTTCTTTAATGAATATGATCTCGGAACTGAAAAGTGGCGAAACGTTTGTCTGGCATGCAGCCTGCAAGATGAATCACGAGGGAGGAAATTTGAGGAAGAAATGGCTCGGGGCTACAAATGGGGGTCCAAAAAGAACCTGTCAAGCTCATGAAGAGCCACGATAGGGGCTTTGTAAGGACGAGACCGAAAAAAGGGAGGGAGGGGGGGGGGTGGCTTTATGAACATCAAAGAGGAGGTACGATTTTGTTGGGAATGGCTGAAAAAGAGCGGCGCGATGAATAATGGCATCCGACATTCTGATGAAACAAACTATGAAAGGAAACAAATTGCAAATGGAACCCGATCGGTGAAGGACTCACGGGGCCGATCTCATTTCCTACCTGGTTGTATTTGGCATTGGCCACGTGTTTGGTTTCCATCCTGCCGTACTGAGGAGGCTTGCAGGAGAACTCCACAAAAAGTAGCAGCTGTTCGAAGATGGCTGGGTACATGACCTGCAGGTTCTCCGGGCCCACACAGATGGCCTGCAGCAGGGAGGCAGAGGGAGGAACAAACACTGCTGACATTCACCACGGGATTGCGTATTGCATAATTTAGCAGACTGACACATTCTTTCCTGGGCCGGGTCGACACAAAATGGGAAGACATAACTTTTAGTCCAACAGGAGTGAAGATGCTGAATTCATAGTGTGATTTGAACAATTCTGGACGGCTTGGTTAAACAAGCAAGCTGAAGACATCCCCTCGGGGCTTCGAGAGACTGTAATGTGCACTTTTTTGCTATTTTCGGTATTTTCAGGCTAAATAATTCAATTTGTCAAAACAAACCAATAATGAAAATGGAAAAGCCAGAGGATGACATGCAACATAGGTTCCATGGTATACACTTTAGAGCACCAGGTCAACATGAGACTCCACTCCACCTATTTCTTATGCTGATGCTACTCTTCATGTTGCATAATGTACATCATGCCAGAAGCTTCTTTGGTACCAACATTTTCCCCCCATTTCCTTTTCCCACCTTCTGCAAAACATCCAGAGCGGTGAGCACAGCTTCCTGCAGGCTGGTGAGCACCGCCTCCGTGTAGGAGGGGAGGATGAAGGGCGAGGCATCGCTGCTGATAGGCACGGACACAGCCCCGTGGAGGATGACCCCGAGCTTTTTCAGATCCTCCATGCTGAAGTTGCCTTTGATGTGCTGGTAGAGTGCTGGGAAAATCTGGATCAGTGCTGTGAGGAAGGGCTGGCTGGGGATGAAGGAGAGCTTCTCCGTCGGGCCACTAGGCGGCCTCGTGCTGTCCGTTCCCGTCCGGTACCACGTGTTCCACGCAGACCACCACAGCGCCGCGTCCTCCAAGGCCGACTCCTCCCCCGGGGGGGGCGCCTGCAGCTCAGCGCCGTTGTACCGCGTCAGCCGTTCGACGAGCGAATCTGAACGCACCAGAGGTCTGCCGGGCCCAGACGCTGACAGGGGGTCGATGAGCACGGGGGGGACGCCCATGGCAGCAAGTGCGTCGCCTGCTCTGTCCGAGTCTCTAACGGGGGTGACGATCTGCAGGATTTCTTGAAAGCTCTTGAGGGCAGCCAGGGAGACCTCGTTGTTTTTGCTGAGAGCAGCAGACTGAATGTGGTTCAGCAGCACCTCCCAGGCCTCGAAGAAATCACCTGCGCACGCGCACGCACACACACACACACACACACACACACACGCACGCGCGCACGCACAGCACAATGACGGGAGAGAGTATGTGAGGCCGCCGATTCGCAGTGTCAACTGGAAATAAGTGCAAAACTTAGCAGATCAATATGTGAGGTTCAACATGAGGCGACAAACAGAAGTTTAAAGGAGGCCACGTAGGCAGAACTATGACTGGAAACTGCATCTCCATCAGCCATATAACGGTTACCTTTTATGAAATGTTGCCAATATGATTATGAGACCACTTCAATGACAAGCATTCATCTCTGGAGGCCCATTTAATATTAAATTGCCAGTTCCAGTTATTTATTTTATTGAGGTTGTATGTAGGAAGAGCCGTCTTCCTCTATGTGACTTGATGTGTAGTATGCTGGGAAGGTGTTGTGTATTATGAGTCACCTTTGTTTAATGAGCGCGTTGAATGCCGTTAATGAGGAGATCATGTTCTATTATTCATATCTCGCTGGATATTAATTCCTGTCCACATGGAGTGTAACATAACTAAATGGCTGTTAATACTATATACACGTTAAAAACAGGCTGTTTTCTTACTCTTGGCGCAGATTTATGTTTAAATATGTCATTTGCAGTGTGTCACAGTCTACCTCATGTACACCAGCATCAAGAGTATCACAGAATATTACACGTGGGCTCACCCAATTGCTGGAGGAGATAGCGGCGGGTGTTGAAAATGCGTGCCACCCCAGCTAGCGTCAGCACCCACGTCTCCGCCCACTGTTTTTCGGCGGTATCACGAGAGTGGTGGATGAGGATGTTCCCGCCGCCGGACTCGATCTTCTCCTTGTCCGCGGTGGTGGACGACGTCCTCACACAGTCCAGCAGTTGGAACAGTACCTAGAGGCGCCACCAAAGTACTTTAATAAACAGGAATTTTTGCCATAAAGTGCCACGTGACAGAAAATTAATGGAAATATATATATATATTTGTTGTTGTTGTTTTTCGGTTGCAATTTCTGGTAGAAATCACAGCGGTACCAGCCTCCTCTAGTGTAAATCACATGACAAGGACAGATTCTAGCATGCTACCTTCCAGACCACGATATGCCACGTCGGCTGCTGCAGCAGGGTCCCGTGGGCGGCGATGGTGGAGAACAATGTCTGCCCGGCGCTTTTACGCACAGCGGGCCGCGGGTCGACACACAGCTCGCCCAGCTTGGCGTACAGGCACAGCCACAGGCAGTCGAAGGGAGGGGCGGGGTGGAAAGGCCTGTTCAGCGGCTCTCCTTTCTCCTGCGCCTGCTTCTGTAGCGCTTCCTCCTCCCTCTCCAGCTCCTGTGTGATGGCTTCGCCCCGCTGGAAGAAGTAGTCCGAAATGTTCCACTGTGGGTAGAAAGGGGAAGTGGCGGGAGAGAGTGGGGGCATAAATTGAAGAGGGAAGCTGGTAAGATGCTTCTAGCGGTTTTGCTATCTATTACCATAAAGTAATCTCGCAGGAACTGCCACACTCCAAGAGAAATAATCCAGAAAAACCACAAATCAATATCAGGTTTTGCATGTCCTGAATAATCTATGAAATGTCAGTGGAGCAGTTAAGTGCTGCTAAATTAGATAAAACCATGCAAAAAAGGAATTATGCCATATTGTAATAGTTTAATCCTTTGAAACATATTAGCTTTCTATTGGAAAACAACTATTTTAAAAGAAACAAGCAGAGCATTGACTACTTGCAGGGTTCCTACCTGTGCGTGAACGATAACCCTTGAAAATAAAGACCAGAGCACGAGACATCTGTAATCTCACCAGTAAACCGATGGACGTGAGGCTGATGTTGAGCTCCTGGTTCTGCAGGCCAAAGCTGCCGGCTACATCCACTACGATCTGGAGGCACGTGCAAGGCATGGTGGGTAGGAAGTCTGTCACCACCAACTGCAGGCACTGGAAGGCTGTTCGGATCAATGACTCACTGAAGGGGAACAAGGCACACGGCACACTTCGGCTCAGTTTCTTTATACTCTGAATTATTTGCAGAGTAACTGTGACTATAAAAGCATTTCGGGATGGTTCTCTTAAAAAAAGGATTATTTCAGCAATAATAAAATAAGTATATAATCTTTGCTTCCTCCCTTGTGCTCTTACCCTTGATCATTGCGGATGGCTCCTATAACGCCCAGAACGAGGGGCCAGCCCGGCCCCAGGCTGTCGCCCTGGCTCTGCAGGATCTGCAGGACACTCTCCAGTTGCTTTTGCCGAATGTCTGCATGCAGCACGTTGGACAACTCCTTCAGGGGGTTCAGCAACAGAAGCTGCAGCCTCTTGGGGAATACAAAAAAAACAAAAAACAGAGTTAGTGACTGATTTGTTAACTGACAGTCTACAAAGATTAAATTCTTACACTTAATTATGCCAACAACACAGACTTGATACATTAAAAATTTTGAACAGTTGAATGTAGTAAAAGTCATCTTTATTCAACTTATTTATTAAATCAAGATTTGAGAGAAACATCTGATCTAAGGAATTTAAGAAATGTGTCCTAATTCATTTAACTTTGTACATTGAGTGTTGCCATTGTCATGTTGACTTTAAGTGATTTTAGATGAAGACAAGTAAGACCTGGTAAAATCTAGCAGATACCTGCAACGACAGTTCTTAAAAACAATTCATTAAAGTCTCTCTCGTTTTTTTTCTGACACAAACAAACGAGAGGTTGCTGTAATGAACGGAGATGCTTTATGGCTCACTGTTACAATTTCTAATATGTGAAAGTCTGGCCGACTAAATATTTTTTATTAAATGGTGACTACTGCATAAACATCATTTATCATTTTTCAAGATTTTTAAGCTTGCATTAATCTGCCATAATAATAATAATAATGCCATCTACGGAGAAAGCAGGTTGGAAAGGCAAAAAAAAAAAAAAAAAAAAGCTTCAATACTCTGGATGTATTGTAGAAAATAAGCACTTGGTTTAGTACCTGTTTTTAAAAAAATACCTGCACTGTGCTTCAGGCGGTGAGTCATTGTACTTAGAATTGGTTTTAGAAAACAATAGGTTTTTGAGCACAGCTACGTGAGGAGGTAAAAGCTTGCCCACACTGCAGGAAAGACCTGAAAGAATCACTGTGCATTTCTGTAGGACAACTATCATTTTTGTGGCTCCGTGCGGTTCTATTAACCTCCACACAGTTCCTCTGCCCTCTTAGATAAGCGACGTGCAATTCCCTTTATCTGTCTCGCTGAGGTGAAGGTCACACGCTCGGTGTTTATGAGTGACGAGAGAAAGTGACTGTGACATTTTCTGTTTTGCACATTCTGAGCAAACACTTATCTGTCATGACTTGCAGTGTGACAGTGGACGGGTTTTCTCAAATGTCAGCATTACATACAACAGTGACAAAACCATACATTTACTGTAGGTGTCGATTTTGTTTTGCTTTGCGTGTGCCTGACATGGTTTTTACACGTACAACTTTCTAAAGCAGATTTTCTCATCGTATGGTACTTGTGGTGTTTCCTACCTGATTTTGAGCCAGAGGAGGGTCGTGTTTGTAGGCAAGCCCAGCTTTGATGAGCGCCGTCAGCGCCTCAGCCCCCCACTCTCTCATTCTGGAGTTTGGGTGCTGGCAGACCTGCAGGACACACCACAATAATATACACACAAATGCAGACACGTGCACACAGGGACAGATCTGATGCAGAGGCTGTTCAGAGCAGTGCTTTCCCAGCAGTGGTCAGAGTGGGAAAAATAAACAGACTGAGTGACAGAGACTGGGATCCCCCTGGGACAACAGATTATGCAGTGACAGACGTTGTGATTATAAATACATGTGTAGATATACATGGAGAGGCCAGGCTCAGAGAATATTACAGTACTGTGGTACAAAACCTGAACAATCATCTTTGTTTATCAGTTTTATTTTAATAGCATCAGATTGTAAGAGGAAAAAAAACAACTTCCCTCATAGGCATAAAGACGGGCAGCTAAGTCGATACTGTAGCTTTACTGCCTCAGAGCCCAGATGATCCATGTGTACCCTTTTGTATCCATTCAAAGCCTCATTTTCATTATACTATTAATTACATCGGTATATAAAGATATAGTAAAGGTGACGGCATTACATTTCCTTCAAAATATATAAAGCACTGAATTTGAATAAGCTGGCACACAAAGATATTCAGCATTTTATCCAAGCGTATATTGCAGGTGCAGCTTTAGATTCTACATCTGTGCTGAATCAGGGCTTCGCTGCCCACAATAATGGAAGATCAAACACGGATAGAGGCACAAGCGCACTGTGTGGACACATTGTGACACAGCCGACCTCTCAACTCCAACATGTTAATATCGGGCCGAGAGGGAAACACAACAGATTGGGATATTAAAAAAAAAAAAAAAAAAGAGCGAGAGAATGAGGGATAAGCCAGTATTTATAGGGGAGAGAATGTGAGCTTACCTTCTGCAAAACAGACAGGAGAGCAAAAGAGAGGGGAGATAGATAAAAGAAAATGTGAAGAAAACCTCCAAACACACACTTTTACAGATATACAAGATACCTATGGTTCAGTTTACAGTAGTTGTGTTCACACATACGGATTCAAACAGCTGGTAAAATGTGGTGAACATTAATTCAACGCCACGTGCATTTATTTTTCTGACATATCTGCCATACTACACGTAGCAGTCCGTGTCCTGTTGCACAGCCTGTTACAATAGCATTGTCTGGGGACATTTTTTTTTAATTTTTTTTTTTAACCTTGCTGAAACTGAATTTCAGCCACAATGACGCCCGAGCTGTCGCGTCAGGTTGGCTTGCGTCCCTGTTGCAATTACTGAAATCCTGGTCCCAGTTGCAATGACTGTAGCTCTTGCCTGGCTGTCGCCCGCACTGTGTCGGTGCACATTTCCATAAAGTTGAGCCTTTCTCAATGTTCCCCTGTACTGTAGCTGTCGAGCTAAGCAGCAGGTGCAGAGCTACAAAATCAAGTCTCGCAAACAAATAATGAATGAATGAATAACACCTGCAGCTGCTGCTGGTCTGGCTCTTTGAATTCATGTGTGTGAACAATCTGTTAGTAACTTTATGTTTCAACAAAATGCAGGAACAACTAACAATCTCTCACACACTACAATCTAATAGAAATTATGACAGTCACTGTAATACTAAAAGTGTAACACTAATTAAAAACGTTCAACTCTTCTATATAGTTTGTTCAACAATTGTCCTCCTTCATGTTGAAACCACCGAGCCGAAGCCTTTTACAGCTATACACTTTAGTTCCCATGGAAGATGTCATCATTAAAGGTTTGCTGCTCGGTAAAGTAACTTCAAACGGTCTGGTGAAAAGGGCAAGTATTTTGACATTCCTAGAACTTGTAGCATTCATTATCTTGAGAGATTTGTTTCAACTCTTCATAGAGATTGCCAATGAGATCATTAAACCTCAGAAAAAATGTATCTCTAGCACCAATTTAACAGGTCAGATTCGGCTTACATGTATCATCTAAGATCAAATCCGCTAGTCAGATAAAAAGTAAATGACACGTTGAAAGTGTCAGAAATGATATTACTGTACAACCGTGGTTGATTAAAGTAGGCTACATTCATTATGAACTGTATTTTGCATCTTTCATTGCATTTGAATGAAGTGCAGTCACAACAATACTGCTTTAGATTCTTTATCTGCACTGCATGGGCTTTAGCTGTAAGCAGAAGTTACCTCCAATAAGTGGCCTGTCAGGGGTCTCCACAGGATCTCGATACGATCCATGTTGACTAGGCCAGTTTCCAGCAGCTTGGCAACCGCAAATAGAGATGGTTCCTGCACCAGGACCACAAAACAGGAGCTGTATGTAAATACTAGACACCTTGTGCACAAATGAAAGTTCATTTGAACCAAATCACGACAAAGAAATATCCTAAACATGAAAGAAATATAGAAACCTTTTACCTTGTTGTTCCCATAAGCCATTTCCATGGCTTCCAGAGAGAGGGAACAGAGAGCATTGATCAGGTGATGCAGGGACACATCATCCAGGTACCTGGATCACACAAAAAATACATATTGTACATTACACATGCGTATTGTATTTAGCATTAATAGTTTAAACTACTGAGAATTAAGACTTGCAACAGGAAGCACCCCTGTCTCCAAAAACGTGGTGTTCTTCAGGCAAGCCCAATTAATATTCACGACGATGTATTTAGGCTATCTATCTAAGAGCATAAGCATTGGGATAAGTAGTTGGAGTTTTTTTATTCTGAGTGATACGTACTGGGAGCTCTCAAACAGTCTGGACAGGATGTTGGAGATGACGGGCAGGTCTGTCATCACTGCTGTTGTCAGCACCTGTTCAGACACAAATGCAGCCAGTTAGCTAATCACCTGAGAAACAAAAACTATGATGCATGCTGAACATGCAGGTAATTAAAAAAAGAAAAAAAGAAAAAAAAAGAACTCACTGTACTGGGTCCCTCAACTGCTCGACCAGGCTTCAGGGCACCACCCACCCCCGGCTTCAGCCCCAAGATCCACACCAAGTGCTGTGAGAGAAAAAGGAGAAACTGAAGGAGGAACAAAATGTACTCTTCAAATGTACATATGACATGCTGTTAGACATTTGTTTGATTCAACCGGGATGAGAAGATATGTAAATGAGTTCAGAGAGCTGACATTTAAAATCTAAAAAACAGACAAGTGTCTGTTTTTAAAAGCTGTACAAAGCACAAAAAACAACAACATTCAAAACAAGCAATGTAAGACAATTTGAAAATGTTTTGTTGGCAGGTAATTTCTTTCCTGACAGACAGTTCAAGTATACACCAATGCGTGTGTGCCTCGTTTAATCAGATATGGGTGCGTGTGTATTCATGTGTGTGTGTGTGTGGCTACATGTAACCGTGTGGTGCTAGCTGGTTGTAGTACCTGGAGTGTAGCCAGTACCAGCTGCCAGGAGGTGCCCAGCACGGCCCCGTGGCAGTGGGCCAGGTTCAACAGGGTTCGCATACACTGGATGTTCTTGGCAGTCAGCTAAAAGAGGGACAGACAGTCAGTGCATAAAACAGTACATTTGAATGCATACATTACTGGGAAAACGTTGATACACTTCAAGAGCAAAATGAGCAGAAAAAGCCTGAATTTTCTGTCTTAATAAAATTACAATCTAAATTAGCGGCGTAGAATGAAGTCGGCCACAACTGTGAGAATTGTAGTAACAACAAGAGAGAGGGGAAACTATGTGGAAAATTGCGATTGCGGCATAATTATTGCAGGTCAGGGTCAAGGTCACGGCACATGTATTTTTTATATGTAATTGCCCTCGAGGGAAATTTAGATGCACAGGCATGCCTGCCCTGCTAATAACCACTGACCCTTTACCTGACTGGCGTCTTGAGACAGAAAGTGTCTGTTTTTATTTTATGTGAGGATTTGTGTAACTGCTCAGAGAAACTACCTTAGAGGGGACCTACCTTATTGTGAATTGCACATTTAAGGTATTCTGTCTATATTTACTGTGTCAGAGACACTGAAATTCACAAATGGCAAAATAAAACAGGTTTGAATTGAGTGCGGTTTAATTTGTTACGTGTTTTTGTTTTGTTCTTAGTCTAGATTTAATTCCGTCCTTTTGTCTGCCTGTTTATCTTGAGTAAGATTCAAGTGTTGGACTCAGATTATGTCGTCATGACTACAGCTCTCTTTTAGAGAGGGTGTTTATCCTCTCAAAGAGCAATTTATTTGGCTTTCTTTTTGCAGCCATTGCACCCTCTCTGAAAGATTACAGTTTGAATAATTTGTCTTAATTATAAAATGTTTGTAAGCTTTATTTCTGGAAAATTGCTATATGAGCTACAATAATAAATGTCAAGTGCAACCATGGCCTCTTGAAAACTATGTATGTATGTGTGTCCTTACCACCACAGTGCCCTGGGGCTGGGCAGTGAGTGGCTGCCCCACAGCCACCACCTGCTGATGAGATTCACTGGAGGGGCTGATAATCTGCACACTTTGGCCCTGGATCGAGTAGGCTATGGAGGACACGCACACACGCATGTGCAAATACACACCCACACACGCATACACACAGGGGTAAAGGCTCAGTCATACACACAAACAGGTTTTGTAACAAGCTTACGACATGCAAGAAAAGCTCTCTTAATTAACTCCGCGGCAAACATCCATCGCGAGTCAAGACCCAATTTTCCAGCTTTATCTCTACAAGCTGATATGCAAATAGGGAATGTCTGAGCGGTTGGTTTGAGAGCAACTGTGTGTGTGTGTGTGCGTGCGTGTGCGTGTGTACGTCTGCGGTCCCCTGACATGTTCTCCTTGGAGTTCCTAATTGGAAGCCACAGTGAAAAGTTATGGATTAATGCAATATGAGTAGGTCAATAGGGACAGGCAGAGTGCCAACAGTTAACATGTTGATCACATTGAACCATATGAAAGATTAGCGGTGCTCATTAATACAACATCAATACACAGGACCAGAGGCCATCCTCAGGGCTGCAGAGGGGACTTTTAATGGTTTGCAGTGTGATCCAGATATCTTCAGTTGTATTCGTGCATGCATGCATGCAGGCGATATGGTATCTCTGTGACACACGTGTACAGCAAACAACAACAAAAAAGGAGTTAACGTGACACCTGAGGTAAAGCGTACACTATGTTTTCCATATCGTTTTTAAGTGGCATTCTCAATTGTCAGCTGCAGGGGCGTACCTTTGCTGGAGAGGTTGGCGGCGTTGCTGCTGAGAACAGTCAGGGCGTAATGCGGTGGCAGAGAGGCCTTGCAGATAGCCGTGATGAAGGCGTCCCGAGGCGTCACCAGGCCGAGACGACCGCACAGCGAGGCCATGGTCAGCTCTGCTTTCAGGATGTTTTCTGTGGCCGCCTCATCAGTGCTGGAGAAGCAGGACAAGAGGAAAAGGAAGAGAGAAGACCGAAAAATATACTTATGGTGTATCAGTAGTATTATTTGTGTGTTTCGACTGCTATTTTTTTTTTCCTCGTACTGTGGTACTGAATAAGCGGTAATGTCCTCAAAAATGCCATTAAGGATGACTCAGACCTAAATGTATCATTAAAGAAGGATACGATTACACAGAGGAGGAAAATATATCATGTGATGCATTCAGACTGACGATGAATCTTCATTTTTGAATTAAAAACAGAAAACTCATGATAGCAACACAAGTTAACTACTGGGTTTTCTTCCAACTACTAATTTAAAAAAAAAATGCATTTAAATAGTGCAACATGGTCTCTGAAAACATTCGATCTAAACTGCCCTGTGAAAAAAAACAGCTCAGGACCAAGTTGACTTCCTGTGAGAGATCGGACTTCACGAACATTACATTTTTGTTAACGATTAACTGATATAACTGGAAGTAATGATACGTTTGTCTTTTTCTGCTCGTTTCATGCCAAATGTGCCATTTATTGGCATTGAACATTGCAACATTAAATAAAGTTCACATGTCTGTTTGCTGTTGGGGCTTTGTAAACAAAAATTCCACTTCCATTATGCAGATACTGTATAGATGAAAACATTCTCTTTCGTGGTGTGTAATTTAACACGGAGTATTTCTTTCCTGCTTGAATCACTTCTGTAAACATGTAACATAATTGCTGACTACAGAGCAGCAGTCCATATGAAGGCTGAAAGACGTTTACCTGGCATCCAGCAGCAGAGAGAGGGCAGCCAGGAGGCCACACCAGCAGGCACCGACCATCTCCTCCCACACCAGGTGGGCTCCTGAGACAGAGAAACAAACTTTCACTGTGTCTACTCAAAAAATTGTTGCACTTGAGTTTGGACAGTTTATTTGGAAGGAGAGGCAACACAACCTTCTATTTTCCATATCCTTTTTGAAAATGTAAAGACATACAAGTATAATCCTGGCCACCAGGGGTCATAGAAGTGCTACCACCAAGAATCCTAAAAGGTTTGTTTGGAAATCATGCAGTAAAAAGCACAGACTGTGAATATATATGAATGCGTACAAATGCGAATTTCCTCTCAAAGATTTTGCTTGTCAGTTAAAACAATTACACTTCTACTTATTTCTTTATATTTAATTTGATTTCTTTATATCTTGCACTTCACTGCATTATCAGAACATGACACAATGTTTTTCCCCTCTCACCAGGCTGAAGTTTCCACTCCTGGTCAGGGTGAGCCTCCCTGAATTCAGCAGCTGCTTCCTCCTCAATCCTCAGTTCTCTTTCAATCATGGAGGTGATGCCCCTCACCAGGTCGAGCAGGGCACTGAAGGCCACCGACATGGCATAGCCCTCCGGGATGGATGGGGGCTCAACCTTGTCCAGCATCTCTAAACTGGGCAACAAAGGGACAGAGCAAATTACAGCAAATATACAGCACTGCTGTCAGAGAGGATCATTTAGACAACACATCTTTGTTACAGGAAGGCGAATGTGGCTCCTTGTATTTTAGACTAATGACAATCGTGCCTTTGATCTCTGCCTTCCTATAATCCCTTGTGCTTTAGAGACAAATTATTTATCAGGGCTGGCAGCACACACCTTAATAATAATCCCACAAACATATTTTTTTTCCCCTTCGCTGCAATTGCTCTGTGTGTGAGAAAATAATTACATACACATGAAAGAAAATGGATAACGGGAGTCAGAAAGTGACTGTCTGAAGTATATGTGGTTGCAGTTCTTACTAGGTAGCCTTGGCGCTGCCCTGGACACTAACAGTCATGAGTGGGATCCAGGTACCACGGTATTCAAACGCAGCCTGGGTGGTGAGGGTGCCATTGACCCCTCCTGTCCCCGGGCCACCCTGAGCAGTGCCCTGGGCCCCCAAACCTGACCCACCTAGACAGGAAGTCAGAGAGGATTAAAGTGGGGGGGCAGAGTGCATAAAAATGAGTCAGAAAGATGAGGCGGAATAAAATATATAGCTTTGGGAATCTTGAACATGATTACTCAGTCAACTGACCAGGAGGTGCACTGACAGCAGCAGTGTTGCCCCCATTGGGGACAATGAAGAGGGACTGGATGAAGGACCCCAGGGCATTGACGATGTCTCTGAATACCTTAGTGGAGTGTTGCTTCATGTCGTATGACTGGCAGAACGAACTGAAAAAGGACAGCGAACATTGAGATAAAAGATCTGACACAGCACGGACTGAATTCTGACATAGTGCAAGACTTGACTACAGAAAACAGCATTTTAGGATATTTCAGACTGTGCTTGCATACTAACATGGATACATTTTACATGAGACATTTTGGCATGTTAAGTGTCCAGACATTTCATTCAAGACCAAAGAGATCAACAAATTATGAGTCACCGACAAACACTGCTATTCCCAGAACTGTGCTAGTGGCATGGTTAAAAATTATTCATATCATTTCAACTATGTTGTAGTTTGTTAACAGCGTTGACAGTTTCAGCACTGAAATTCGAGATGGCTGACAAAGCTAGCGTGTAGGGTTTTCCCTGCCATTAAAACACTTAGATGAAACACCCATATGTCTATAAGCTTTGTTTACCAATGTTTGGTGATTATAATCTTTAACAGCAGCAGACAATGGATTTTTAAATGAATATTGTAATGATAACAGTAAATAATTATGTGAAAATGAATAGTTTTTAGTCCCCCACTACCATGGCACTTAAACCCTCCAGAAACCAGAGGAAAACTCTGGCTTGTATTATTTGGATGGTAGTGGAAAGTATTTTTTCTGCTTAGCTCAATCTCTGCTGTTGTTGTATCTAAAAGCAGATAAATCAGCAATTACAGAAACATTTAGCCATCATAACCAGATGCATTTCACTGCTTTGTTTTTAATTGAGGAATCATTAAGGACTCATTACCAACAATATGAAGCACGATTACAGTGTTTTTGCTTAATGCAGCTGTGCAATATGAATATTTAACAAAGAGAGGAAAAATAACATTTTTAAGTTTTGAGGCTCATTAACTAAAACGTGTTTCGTTAGAAGTTAACATTGCTCACCGTAATAAATGAGGCTGCACGCACAGCCTGTGGACTGATTCCACTGCCACTGCTCTCAGCCACTGCGGCTTCTCACCATCCAGAAACTTCACCAGCAGAGACAAGAAGATCTCGCACTCAGTCACCTGCAAAACAAACACACACACACACACATTAGACACTTGGCTGGCTTAAACAAAGACAGACGGTCCAACCCCCCTCCCCCCCAAAAAAGAGATCCAAATCCCTTCTGGCTCTGAGGAAGCTGGTTTCTGGCTCGCAGAAATTGTGGCTGCCTTGTTGATGGACACGGGCAATGAGACAAATTTCCATCTTAAGAATTGATAAATAAATAAAAAAAACAGCTGCATTTCTGAATTACTCAAAATGCAGCTAAGCTCAGTGAAGTGCCTGGTGCAGAACTAAGGCGAAACTACTGCTACACTAATCCAATGCTAATCAGACCAGATCAATTAAGTGCATCGGCTCTAAACTTGAGAAAATCTCTTCGACATAAATCATCCATCAGGCAACATTATGGCCAGTCGACCATCACCGCAGACCGGTCCCTTACCAGTAAGGTGTAGAAATGTTTGATCAGGACGGAGACCACGCGCAGCAACCTCATACAGATGGGAAAGTAAGGTTTCTCTACAGGCGCTGGTGAGGCGGCGCTGCTGCTGCCCTGACGGAACTTGATGTTCGGAGAGAAGAGCTTGATGACGAGGGGACACACTCGTTCTTTCAGCAGGAAACTGAACTCCTGGTGCTGGGCGGGAAACAGAGAGAGAGCGAAGTGGACTGGGATCATCTCAAATGAAGTGATACCGATACACGTTAGGTTAGGTAGTTACTTTATTAATCCCCGAGGGGAAATTTTTTAATATTTAATACTGTGAAAGAGAATTCGTTGAACTGCACCGAGGTGCACAATAGTGCCCATAACATGGATTATAACATTATAGCAGTGTGTGTACCTGTAGGAATACACCAGGGAAATCATTAAGGACAGACTCCAGCAGTTCCAGGCCAAATGTGCGGGTCATCTCTGTCATCCCCACCAGCCAGTAGGGGGCGTCAGCATTCACTAGCTGGCACAAGTCCTGCAGGAAGGCACACAAAGACATTCAAAACAATGGAGTGTTATACTCAAAGACATCACAGCAGGGCTCTGCTGGGAAGATACGCATCTACACATAAGTGATGAATGGGGGGAAAACAACATGGGACTTGGAGACAAGGGACCATTGAAGAGATCATTCCACTTCATCGCAGAGATAAAAGCAGTTATTTCTTACTTATTTTCAACATAAAAATCCAAGGCAATGAAGCTGGTACTATCAGTCA
Source organism: Brachyistius frenatus (assembly GCF_029030835.1). NCBI lineage: Eukaryota > Metazoa > Chordata > Actinopteri > Embiotocidae > Brachyistius > Brachyistius frenatus. Next base: position 2,861,494 of record NW_027210618.1, on the reverse strand, counting down.
TTTTTATTTTTTGTCCACAAATGATAAAACTTCATAATGTGAAGAGGGCTAGCACCCCCTGGTGGACATACCTGGAACAGCATGTATGCATCCTTAGCACTGGGTCTCAGAGTACTAACAGACCGCCGGTTGGTGTTTCCCTGGACAGGAGGAGGATGCTCCACAATGCCTGAATACAATTTATATTTTAGGAATTTCAGCAACTATAGAAAATAAAGAGTGATTTTCAGAAGCAGGAAATTCACTATTAAAAAGGTTGAAGCAGAAAGAATTTAACCATGGTAGTGAACTTCATGCAGATTCTTCATCCATCAAATTTCTCTCTAAATAGTGTGAATCCCATTCATCATCTTCATTCATATATAGACTCTCTATTTTCTTCTAACATGTCATCTAACCTTTAAAACGCTCGTCCTCTGCCACCATCCTCTCAAACACCACAGTGACGACCTGTCTGACGGTGGCGGCCGCTGTGTTGTTGGTGATGTTGTCCTTGGTGAAGTGGAGACGGAAACACAGGACAATGGCCTGGGCATGAAGACAAGATAAAATAATTACACTGCATGAATAGATAAATATATCATATAAACTGAGGTCCATCATCAAGAGGGGTAGAATCATGTTGCGGGTTCTCTGCCATTCCAGGTTACACGGACTGACGTGGTAACTTCATATCGTAGATGGACGTCTTAAAAGCTTTTCAATATATTAATGTCCAGTAACATTGAACAAAATGTTAAGATGCTGCAAACACTGGAGTAAGGAAATCTGAAACAATGTGTGTAAATTACTATCGACACAGTTAAATAGATGACTAGAAGAGAAGTGGGTTATATGGAAACCTGCAAGGTTCTGAGTCCACATGTACAGCATTAAGGTCTGGATACAAGGGAGTAGAAAGGATATATTCTAATATATATATATATGGAAAGAGTGTGTGTGTAGACTGTATGATTGTACCTTGGAAAGAACTTCATCATGTACAACTGTGTTGGTGGTGAGCAGGACCAGAACTGTCTGTAAAAGCTTCAGCTCCTCCAAACCGTTCTCCATCAGCTGCCACAACATGTTGATGATGTTCCCCGCCGCTGCCTGTTACACACAAAACACACACACGAGACTCAAACATTGATTTTTAGTCAAAACGTGTGTACGTCTGCACCAGTGTGTGAATGTAAAAAAAAAAAAAAAACACACACACACACACACACTTGTGGGACCAGCTGTCGCTGCCCGCTTCGGGGTCACAACATCATAAGAGTTCAATAACAGCAGATCGAGCTGCCGGTTCATGTTGATGCTGACAGTAAGTGACAGTGTGTCCTTTCCTGGGTTGAACTCTTTAAAATAAAAGTACTCGACACGCATCCTCTGTGAGCTGCTCTTATGTGTAATAACGGTCTGGAGCCACGGGGGAGGGGGGGGGGGTGTTTGATTTCAAAGCAAACAAAAATAAAAAATAAAATCACAACAATAACCTTTTTTCTTTTCTTTTCACAGCCACATTCAACATACTGCAGGATTTCAACCGACTTGTATTCTCTACTCACAGATTTAATACTACATTGAAGCTAACAAACAATTCTCCAGGGTTTGGAAGCAGTTCTGAATGTTGACTCTCTCTTGATGAATAGCAATCATTCAACAACAACAACCTTTTTCTCTGACTCGTTTTACTCAGATTTTACTTTGATTAAAAGTGTTTTTGATGCACAGGTTGATGTCTGCATTAGGAAATGTTAACAGTCTTGTTACTGAGGTGTTTGTACTGTATGTGCCATCAATAACAGTGTCTGTTCTGTCCTGTTAAGGTGTTTTATATGAAGACATTGAAACAAATCTCACTCTCTTTCCCCCATAAGACAAAATGCCATGAAGTATGACCACATCTCCTGTACATGACAAAGTATCAGCTGTGGCTCTCGAGTGGCACCAAGAATCAGAAGGTAGTTTAGCTTTGTCTTATGGAGGTTTTAGCTTTCAAAATCTGCAGTTCAAAGATTCTGAGGTGGAGAGCCGCTGGCAAAAAAACAAAACAAAACAAAAAAAGAGTACTGCAAGGTTCAATGTGTGTTTTGAAGAGTTTGTGAAGTGTGATGTTTTCGATGTTTGTCAGGTCCAATAGTTTGATAACAACCACTTGAAGACAAGGATAAATAACCTTGGGAGACGGCAGAAAGAAAGAAAACAGTCATGTCTTTCAGAATAGAAACATTTTAAAGCTCAGACGAACTGAGAAAATCTGCCTCACTCACCCACCTTAAAGTACGCCACAAAAAAACACATTTATCATAGTGAGGCTATGCTACTATACAATCTGATTCACATTTGTATGATCTGTGTCTGTTGGGTGTCTGCAGGCCATACAAAATTCACCCCAAAAAGAAAGTGTGTCAGTACACACATGAAGAAATAATAGAATATTGAATGATTTGTAGTAACCTAGATATGCTTAGCGTGGACCAAAGAGAGAAAAAGTGTTGATCAAAATTGCACCGAGCGACCTGTCATGACTCATGACAGACCTCTTGAGGGAGAATTTATTCCAGGAGTGTGGAGCATTTTGTCTCTCTCAGCTTTGGAACCTATTTTAACCTAATCAAATAAATGGCTGACATGTAGAAAGCCTGGTTAACTCAATGAGCTTTCAATAACGCTCCTTTACGGTGTATTAACGAGGCAGTCGCGCTTGGAAACCGTTCTCATCTCAAGACTGCCTCCAGCTGGGTTATTCAGAAGGTTGAAAATCACTCCACCCATCACATAAGCTGATATTAAACTACACTTTCATTTAAGAAGCTATTACACGCACCCATTTCCTAGGATGGATACCTTAGTCCAGCGAGCTCTTCAGGGTTGTTGAACTGCCACTGCACATGCAGATCATGTAAACGTGTTTGAGCAGCTTCATAATCCATTTTCTAGGTCGATGGTTTCCTCGAATACAGAAACTCTGCAGACCGCTCAATAACGAGTAGTGGAAGAGGTAGAGGGGGGGGTTGGTGCTGTCAGATGTAGCCGCCAGTGACAGGCAGGAATTTAGATTAACCATTCTTATAATCACATTGCCAGATTAGGTATTGATGAGTTGCATTGATTCTAGTATGGATTTTAATTAATCAGCCGTAGGATATCAGAAAGAATGAGCTTAAGGTGGCAGGTGAACTTAAATGTGTACACATACACACTTGAGTGTGGACATATAACACTGACGTTATATGTCATGCAAGAAGCACACCGCCTGTCTGAAACTTTGAAGATTTGTTTTCAATACTGCTGTTCTTTGGAAATTAGTTTTCTTAACACCTACACGGAAACAACATTCTCCACAAGGACACAAGTATTAACTTGGCACTGAGGAGACGACAGTCACCTTGTATCATCTGTGAAGTGCCATGACACATAGAGAGGAATCCAGATGAGAGTCGAGGCCTCTTCTATTCTACTTGTAAAAACTCACCAAAGCGGATATTTCTATTATATTTTGCAAGACTAATGTAAAGAATAACGTGCCTGCAATCACACTATTGCTTTTCATAAACTGGTATTAACATTCTTTTTTCATTTTGACTATAACAAATACATTTTTTTTTTTGTGTATACATCTAAATTCTAACCGTAAGCTTCAGTGTGTGCGTATGCCAACATTTCAAAGTAGCAGGCCAGCTCGTGGACCTCACCTCGGATACCACCTCGTGGGACATGAGCCTCTGGATGGCAGCCAGACACAGCTGGGTGATCTTCGGCTCTTTGGTGCCACAGCCCATCAGAAAAGGCTGCACAACCTCGGAGCTGTTCTCCTTCAGTGCTGCAGGGAAAGCACACAGATAAAGACCACATATTACTGGAGGATTTTTCTTTTATGTGGGCTACAGATATAATTTGGGAATTCAGGCAAATTTCACAGTGTAACGGAAGACATTGTCATGTCATTTACTTCAATAAAATGCCTTAAAATCAATGCAAATAATAAACGTGCTTGTATAAAAAAAAATTAAAAAAACAGCATGCCACTCGAAGGATCTAACATTTTAAAGCATTTCTTATTGATCAGATGCCTTTTGTTGTCTAAAAATCAATGTAATCAAACCAGTACTGCAGAAGAATGGCTGGAAAACAAACATTTTACTAAGAAAAAGATACAAGGGGATCTGTGGCTCAGATGTTAGAGCGGGTTCAACCCCTGGTTCCTCCTGTCTGCCGGCCCAAGGGTCCATGGCCACTTGGCCAGGCGAGTACTTTGCATGGCCGGGCTGCTGACATTTACCATTTACCTTAAAATGATCAAAACTGCTGAATAAAGATAACATTGTTTAACCTTAAATAACAATCTGTTCTAAAATGAACAACTATTAATCCAAAATTGAGTTAAAAAACAAAACATTATGATTTAAATTCTTTTGACTTTCATAGTCTAAAACATATTTTGTACTGGATTTGATAATGCAATTTTAAATGGCATTACAATGACATGTAAAAAATTAAAACGTGACATTTCTGTTGTCTAATTAGCACGTAGTGAACTACTGCTCTGCATCCAACAACCTGTATCATTTTCACCATCATTACACTTAATTTAAATTCTATGACTGAGTAACAGGTTTCACTCTTCAATCTTTGTGTAACACCTCATTAAGCTGCTGTGACACCCAGCAAACCCCAAACGCAAATAAGTGATCTCCTCAGCAGAGAGTTTTGCAGTACAGTTTACAGTTACAGAGCAGCAGCTGGATGGAGACAGTCATCAGTGGAACTCAGAAAATGTCAACTATGTGTCAACTCTGCAAATGGCACAAAAAGCTGGACTTGTTCATCAAGACAGCATTGAAACGATTTCCTCTATCAGTGGATGGAGAGAGCGGCCACATTTTAAAGCGCGTTGTAGTGAAAGTCAAATTCAGAGCAACCAGCTAAAAAGGGCTGAAAAAGGCAACAAACAAAGCTGAAGGAAGGATGAGCATTAGTATAGAGTAGAGTTGGAGTCGAAGGCCGTTTGTACGTGACTTGCCACAGGCCGACTGCAGACATGAAGTCAGGAGAATACATCAAATCACATTGGGTAATGTGGTTCTGTATGTGTCTTGTATGCAGATACACGGCGTCCTACGAGTAGAACACCATCACTACTGCTGTTTGCTTACGCATTCGTGAATTTTAGAGGACACGGCACATTAATCAACACTGGCATTGTCAAAGCGCCAGTGTGAATATGGCAGTGTTACAGTTTAGCCATATGAACCCAATGCTGTTTTGGGGGAGAATTTCCTATCTTGGTCATTATAGGAGCTAGCTGTTCATGCTATATCTTGTTTTCTTCAGGACTCTTTAGGCTAGCGATCCAAATCATCCATCATTTGATTTGATATTACTTAAGAGGTTTTGTATATTTGTCTTTATGTCAAGGAAAAAGGTCCTCTTATGAAATTGGTATGTTTTTACCTGTACCTCACTGTAGAAGGCTGGCAGTGCATATATCATTTCATAAATGTGTAGAGTGTCTCAAATCTGACAATATCAGAACCATGTCTGGGAAACTCTGTGGCTTAGAATTTTTTTTTTTTTTTTAATGATTTATGATCTTTTGACCACAGCGTCTATATTATTTCTGTGAAAAACACATACATTATTTATCGTTTTTAAAATTGAGGGGGTACAGAGCACTTGAATGACATGCGGCCCGGTTCAGGGGGGCCAGGACCCGAACAAAGGACCCACACTCAGGAAGGACGTACGCCCCTGTGATATGTGCTAATAACTCAGCTGTGTGGTAGTCCCGCAAATACGTTATTTATTCATTAGAAAATGGGATGTGATGCTGGAGGCAATGCAAAGGTCAGGTGTGACTTCAAAACCAGATAAATTGAAAACGCTTTGCCGTTCAGAGAAACGACGTGACTCACCAGAAGGGAGAAGTTCTGATGTTTGTTTTGATATGTGGTTTGTTGTGACGCAATCAGGACTTATTCAACCACATTAGTTTAAATCAGCGAAGATATTATCCTTCGGGTGTTTGAACGATCTTCATAACCATTATTTTTTAGTAGACTAATATGTAACTGACTGCAGCCAACTCTGCACACGCGGCCCAAACCCAACAACAACACACAAAAAAAACATACATAACAAACAACTTTTATTATCATCAGTCATATTAGTGGAAATAAACTAAACATAACCATGTTAACAATAGAAAGCTAGAAACAGATGGTAGAAGAATTCATCTCTGCACATTTTTTTTTCAAATTTGAGTGAGCTGATCACACGTCACCCTTCTTCTGAACAGCTAAACGCCATTCTTATCTCTCACCTGCCAGTATGTCTGTGTTCCTGGCTGCGATGGTCTTAATCTTCACAATGCCAGACTCTGCAGCCTAGAGAAGAAGAGAGAGAGGGGGACACATGTAGGTTACCATTTCATGGAGCACGGATCAAAAGGCGCTGATAGCGCAGCGCTGGTGGTGGACACAACTTCTGGTGATGATGGCCACGGAGGAGAAACAGGAAGGAAGGCGTGGCTGGCTGCAGAGATACATTATTGTTTGGTGGGGGGTGAGGTGTGTGTGTGTGTGTGTGTGGGGGGGGGGGTGTTGAACTTGGGAGGGGATGTGCTAGTACAAAGTGATTTTCCCGGTGGAGTGTCTGGCAGGAGTGAGATGCTAAGAGAATGGAAAGGAGGGAAGGAGGCATGTCAAGAGAGGAAGGGGATGACATGGGTACAAGACTAAATGTGTCTTTTTCTGTGTTTGTGTGAGCGAAACAGATTTGCCAGACTAAACTGAAGCTGCTCTTATCTTTCTACAACAACCGCAAGCCACAACAAACCTGTCAAGATATTCCCTCTTTCTCTCCAACCTCTGCTCTTCCTTTTTTTTTTCCCCCCCTTTCCCATAAAATCGCACCACTTATAACTAAATAACCTGTCCCAAAAGATTCCCTTTAATTCCCCTGTAATTTTTGTGATGGTTTGCAAAAGCCTACAAATGACAAGAAAGAAGTAAATAGTGAGTACAAATACTAGTCTTGTCATCTACCTGCTCTTCCACACATTTAGCTACTCGCACTTCATGGCGTCAGTTTTGCATGTAACAGTTTGATTATTTTATTCTTGAAAAAAAAATCCCAACACGGAGCATATCACGAATATTAGTCGTGGCAGCAACATTCTCAACTGAGAAAACAGCCAATGGACATCCATTACCTTGATGCATTTTTTTTAATGCAGCGACTGCACGGACTACATCCTGAGCATGCATGTGTTACAAATGACTGGAGCCACGACTCCCCACACACATCAAACACCACATCATCCTATGATGCGTGCAGCCACAGAAATGCAGCATGAAATCACATTTCAAAAAGAAGATATTTGATCAAATGTCTATTCCAACAACTTGTTTTAGTGGACAGCAAAACGTTCTGCCAGCATTTCTCCATGTGTGCAACATTAAAGGGGCAATAGCTGTGATTTTTAGTTTAAGAAGATCAAAAATGAACTAAAATAGTCAACTAAATGCTAAGAAATAGCAGTTTACGTGTTAAGCCAAAGACGTCTCTGCATTGTGCTGCACAGGCTACTGAAGTCAGCATGCTAACCAGCTAGCCCCAGTCTGTCCCGCCGTACAATACCACCCCACACCTCAGCAGCGGTGGTGAGTCACTGTAGCGGCCAGTCCTGCTTTCACTACAACGTGAGGAAGAGGTAGCGTGTGCAAACATTTATTATGAAGAACTTAGCAACGGCTGAAACTCAAAACAAGAGGCCCCCCCCCCGCCCGACGTTGCTTTTCACCACTGCAGACTTGGGTAGTAAAGATTGAAGTTTGATGCTGAACTCGCAACGTTTCTTTTTGACTGGTGAGTAAATAGCCGTTAATGCTGACGTTGGATATGTGGCACTATACGGCGAGAAGCTGCAACCCGGCGATCTGATTGGTCAACCGTACGTTTGGAACGTGCCCAAATCACCATGACAACACACCCTGCTCCCTGCACCCGTCTTGCTGAACCGTCGGTGTAATATTGCTTAAATGGCTTATAAAAGTCATTAATCGTACAGCACAACGTCACTGACCGTGTTAATATGCTCAGTTTGCTGTTTGTTGATGCAGTCAGACATCAGTTGAGTCGACGAGCTCAATTAGCCGGTCATCTCGCCATCAACCACACCGAGGCAACTTTATGTTGCAAACAAACCAGGAGTATTGACTTTGTCTGGACGACTCAAAACAGACTTTTAGTCCAGATAATGAGAACGCAAACCATCCAGAAAAACATTTGAGATGGTGTCAACTTATGGTTTTGCTGTGGCTGTTTTCTAGACACTATGATCTTGCTAAAATTACTTAACCAATCACCATTTTTCTTCACATTCATCCGTTCTTAATAAAAAAATAAAAAATAATTTAAAAAAAGCCACTAACTAACAGCAAGGCAATGAATACACAACGATCAACAAAGCAGCCAAATCTCGGCGCCGGGCTGACGGCCGCCTGGATGCTACAGTGACTTTAATCTGACATGTGGCACCTTTAAAGCACAACGTCATTATTAGCAAGTCATACTACTGTGGATGCGTCACCTTTGATTGGAGAAAATATAGCAGCTGCCCTTCACATCCAATTGGCTCCAATATTAGACCATCAACATGATCATAACACCTAAACATGTTATTTTAACAGCCACAGGGTCGAGCCACTGAGGAGGTCAATAATTCACAACCTGCCAAGCTGTCAATTACCAAGCAACTGCTGGTTAGTGGGTCGGGCTTTTCATGCTCTGTCAACGGCCTACGACTGAACACCTCCTTGAAAAGTTAATCTCTAAATAAATGCTTTGTCTCCCTCTTCTCCTTTGTTCCTCAAACAGAGCCAATAACACGGAGAGCTTCTTCTTTTTTTTTTAGCTCCAAATACCTACGACCCTCCTGTTGCTACTTATATTACATTATATTATATCATATTCCCAGTCGCTGAGACCACACTGAGCTGCAGCAGTAAGATAGAACTGAAAAGGCAAATGTCAGAACTGCAAAGTACGGTGGAAGATTTTAAAGAAAGAAACCCTTGAAACGATATTTACAGTCTTACAATATCAAGCAAACTAAATTAAGGAGCAACAGTTTTAATCATCGAATAATCATTTATTGAGAAAAAATGCTAAAAGTCAACAAATGTGTTGCTAACGTGAAAATATGAGGATTTGAGGTCGATTTTATATCATTGTCCACTAAACATGTTACAACTTTCTGGTTTTCAGATGACTTCACACATGTGGTGCTCAATTCCCCCCATTGTAACGCAGCACTCTTGCAACATGCACACCATCCGTCAGTCCAGTCAACCTCAATGAGTCACTGAGAAACTCTGCATCCTGTGGCACAAGGGCAGCGATGATTTTCTGCACTCACACAGTTATGAATAGTGTCTCGAGTCCCCTTCAAAAAGAGGCTTCTTTGTGCTCGGCTTTGCCAAAGCAGCCAAGTATGTCTAAAAACAGAAACCCCATTGATTAGACAAAAGAACCGAAGGAGTACTTTGAGTTTTTATGAAGCTTGTTGAGCCCCAGTATGTTTATAAGTGATAACTGTGTCTGATTTAACAGGATCAAATTCTGATTGGTTCAAGGCTGAAGATTATGAGACGCATACGAGCTTCTTGAAGACTTTTAAACGCTTCTGTCTCCTGCAACTCCTCAAAACTGTTTTCTTTGCTGCAGTAAAAATCTGAGTCAGTCAGAGGGAACCAGCAAACCAATAAATCCTCTAATTACAAACAGATTGCTTGTGTTTCCTCTGTTTAGCCTCCGGGACAGTTGTGTGCTCCATTGTCAAACCTGTTACAATGAATCGTCCCATTTGAAGAATTTGAATGGTTTTCGACAAAACTTCACAACTCTTCAAAATGAAAATCGTTTCATTTTGGGTTTTATCGTTGACTCCAACATGGTTGACTGGAAAATGTAAAATCTCTCTCTGCATGTCAAAAAATGTTTTCCACCTACTTCCTCATAGAAAGTGCTGTTAAAGCTTCCCCGTGTTACAGCATTATGAAGTCACCGCCATGTGGAAGGAAATACCAGCGGCCTGGTGACGTCATTGTAACAGAGAGCAGCAGCTGACAGTTATTTTATAAAGTATTTTGTTCATGAAGTTTTTGTCTATATTCTAAGGTAGTCAGATATCTGCAGCCTCACGTTGCAGACTGTCACATTTTTAACAATAGAAAGATTTTTGATAGCGAACAGTCATTCTATAAATCACATGCAGGAAGCACTTGATACTTTCAGTTGTTCTGAAAAGCCGTGTTTGTGTGGCGATCTGCAAAGCGAAGCTGACCCACGAGTATGAACAAGCTCGTGTCTTTGAAAAGCAACATTAGTGAAGCTCATGACAGACGGACTTCCTTAGAAAGCAGTTTTCTGGAACTGACTTCGCATATGATGAAGAAAGGGCTTATTCAGTCCGACTTTGAGCGTAATAGTGTCGGTTCACCAAATCATCCTCGGCTGTTGTTTGCCATTTCGTGTCTGTACAGCAGACACGACCTGTCCAGCAAATGAGTTGAGCTAAGCAACTCATACAAAGGTTGTCCATAATGCTTTCATTAATTCTGCAGTCAAATGTAACCGTGAGCTCGATACAGCTACATCTACGCAGCGAGAGCGGAGCGCTGGATGCCTGATGGGTTGTTGTTTTTTTTTTCCCCCACCGAGGCAAAAAGCAAAGGCGTGGTGGTTTCACAGACTGCTGCCGAATGGGGAAGAGCGTTCTGAGAGTGATGCTATGATACAAAAAATAATAATAATAATAATAATAATAATAATCAATGGGACTGTTTTTGTGCTCCTTTTAACAGTGAGAATCCACCGGCTGTGGTGCAACGTCGCTGTGGGAGAGCTACTGAGAAATGGGGAAGAAAGCAGAATGAAGGCTGGCTGGTTAAAGAGGACGGGGCTCTCTTACTTTTCCTTTGCAATGAGAATACAATGATTCGGTTGCAATGATGTACTGTATTCACAAACATGAGTCACTTACATTTAAAGTGTGGGTATTTTGCATCTGAATGAGCCCTTGCCAAATAAGTTCAAACAATGCTAATTGCACCCGTCGCTGTCAGATTGATCTCTTTGTATTTCACAGTGTACAGAGTTTATAAATCTGGTGTCTGGTGAGACATTCCATTAAATGCACACTGGGCATGCTCAAAACTATAGACTTTTGCTGGACTGGCCAAGTAGGCTAACTTCCAGTTTATATTTATGATAACTTGAATGTAGATTTTTTTTTAAAAACTATAGACTTTTCAAATGGATCAAATTCTGATAGTGCTCTATTTCGCAGGTTGTTACGCTAAAAACAATCAACCATTTTATAACCACACCAGTAGCGACGGAGGAGACTACGGTGCCTGTTGAAAAATGCAAAGCAGCTAATGTGTTTAAATTTAAGTGCTGATAATGTGGGTACGACAAATAAGAATGCAATTTTTCACGAGAAATTAAGGAGTTCTGTTCAAAAAACAAATCTAAATTCTCAAGAAAGTATGAAACGAAGACCACGTTGGTGTGCTGAAACCGCTGTGCAAGTGTTTTAAATTCAAACTGCGACCACCGGTACTCAGCTTGTTTGTAGCACAATAACATCACAGCAAATATAAGCGCGACAGCTTGGATTGGAAAAGGTTGTTTCAATCACAACCCCATCACTCAAAGCGTGAGCGAGCTCAGGTTGTGGGGAACATCAAAGTGGATCTCTGCACTGCTGTGATCCCTGAGGGAAAGAAGCCGGCGAGGTCCAGGAAACCTGGGTGATGATAAATCAATATTTGAGGCCGATGCTTCTTGAGGCCCGTAGGCAAGGGCCAGCACGCTGCCTAAATGTGAGATCAGCTGTATGCTTTTTTTTTGTATGGCCCCTTGTGGCTGCCACATCAACCTGACACGTCAAGCACTCGAGTCAAGGGACTGAATCTGTAGCGAGAAACACAAACGAGCTGGAGGTACTTGATGAACCTACTTCTCTTTTTTCATTCGCATGTTGCCCCCATCCAAGGTGAGATCTGAAGGAAAACAAACTAAACTTGTGTGACCTGATGTGTATTGCCGTGCTGAGCTGGCTGACTAATACTTCTATGGCCACAAAAGCCCCACATACAGTGGAACGTTTCATCAAACGACCCCTGTGACCACTGTTACATATTCAAGCAAACAGTGAGCTGGCGATACCTGGGAATTACAAGGAATTAAGGCTGACTGAGAGGGTGTCAGTTGAATCAGACAACTCAGCCAAACACCAGCTGCTCCCTGGGTGCTTTTCAGAGACCAGTCAAATCATGGAATAACATCTTTATGTCCGCATATGCAGGAAATGCAATCAAATCACGACAAGGAGTGAACGTCGGTTGTGTTAATCCAATATTATATTGCATCAGCATCCTAACTGGATTATGCAATGTTTATTATTTAGCCTTCAATTCACGACTCACAAGAAACTACGACGCGTTACTCTGACCCGGTCACGTGGGACCGCTGAAAGCAGAGCAAGTTTAAAGATAGAGAGAGTTGTGTCTGTGTCAAAGTGGAGTCGTGAAAGCTGCATTGACTGTCTTCTAAGCGTGAATCTAACAATACGCACACATTGTAAAGGCCCTGACGTCGTACCTCCTTGCACTATTCTGCTCTCAGCCATTAAGTCACCAGAAACGTCACCGACAGAGCTAAACAACAAAGTCGGTCAGTCAGCAGGCGCTGACGGCACATTCAGTCATTCCAGGGAATATGTGTATGAAGTCGCTCTGGGCGGCGTTAGTACCGGAGCAGCCTGTTGAGACAAAACCTTTTCTGTCACGAAAGGATGTAATAAGAAATAAAAAGCTTCGATAGTTTGCTCTCTGAAATCACAAGATATTATCTGACGAGTTGTACCTAGCCACGCAAATAACAGCCGTGATATTTTGGTTGTAAAGCTTCTTCTGCGATGTCCATCTATCAATTTAAGTTCTGAGCAATTTGAACAAAATCAAGAATCACAATATTGTTTGACAATACACCTTGATATGGATACTGCGATGATAAATAACGGGTGGCTACTGGTGCTTTCACAATATATTTACAGGAGGAGGTTTTTGATAAATAATCATCAGTAATGACGATCTAATGACTCGGTAGATAAATAGATAAAACAGTCTGGTAAGTTCAGAAAGTAAAATCACTTCACTGTATTCCTGCCTTTAAAACCAGGAAAACGCAACACAACGCAAATATCACAATATTTCAATGCCCAGAATCTAAAACAATATCTAGTCTCATCACAATTATCAATATAATATCAATATATTGGCCAACACTTGCGCACATACAGCAGGTTTGAAAACAACAAGACAGCAACATGTAGGTCAGTAAGCAATGTGATCATACAGTCCAGAAGCCATTAGGTAAGATATCTTCCAATCAATTAACATTGAACAATATCGACTGTTCAAAACGAAGCTTCAAGCTTGTTTAAAGGGTTTGTTCAAGAAGTCAGTAACACACGTTTTACCCAACTTCACCATCGGCCGCAGCTGAACCAGCAGTCACAACCGGGAAGTAGCTGCACGCTGATCTGGAAATAAACCTCTGACGTTTCTTCAGTGGAACAACATTCATATGACACACAAAAAAACACAACAAAAAACAACCCATGTACAGTCCTGTATTTCTGGACGCCTAGTAGGACGAAGGCCCGGCAGATGACACAACTTTGAATGTGCCGATCACAGTCCGAGGACAACTCCACACCAGACGGCCGAGCAGAGGCCCCGCGGGTCGGCGAGAGAGAGAGAGAGAGAGAGACGGGCTTCAAGCAAACAAGTGTGTAAAATACGCGTTTGTTAAAAGAACATTAAAAAAATAATAATAATAATAATTCACACAAACGGGACGACACCGAGGTGACGGCCCGGTGGAGCTAACGTCGCCGGCTAACCTCTTTGACCGGGGGGAATTTCTTCTTGCACTCCATGGAGAGGGAGCGCAGGTCCGTCTGCATGTTCTCCAGCAATTTCTTCACCGCCTCGGGGCTGCTGGTCGACATCTTTGACGGCGTCTTCGACCGGGGGGACGGAGGAGGAGGGGGGAAAAAAACAAAACCTCGAGAAACTTTAAACGTTAAGGAATGTGGGAGCGCAGTCGCCCCCCGCCGCCCATCCACCGCGGGGGGGTTTGTAAGCCCGTCGCTACTTTATTCGCCTCCCTCGGAGAAGAGAAAGAAAACGCCGCCGTCCATCGACGCGGTATATCCCGCTTCTCTGCTTTTGGGGCGCTGGTGCGCAGGAAGAGCGGCGATGACACCCTCTTCACGGCCCGCTGACATCAGCTTCGCGGAGCAGCGTCGTCACCCTGAATGTCCCGTTTCTCGACGCCGCTCACTTGGTCGAGGATATCTGCTAAATTGAGCGGTCTGCCATAGGCGGCCGTGTCGGCTCCGCTTTCCTTCCCACAATGCTTCGGTGGACAGTGACACGTCACTCGGACTTCCGTAAACAGTGGCGGATTCAGAATAATGTCTGCAGCGACCCCTGTTGGACAAGCTGTTACACAGACGAACGACCACAAACCACGTCTTGGACCGTGGTCGTGGTGAAATGCACAGCCTGCAGGCTAGGAAACACGGTGCAGCAGCTGGTCTGGAACAATCCTTTCCATTTATTTTATTATATGCATTTCACATCAAACAAATTCATTGTTTTTAACTGTTTTATACTCTTGCTCTACCTAATTTCAATAGAAAATGCTTTACATTTTCCTCCTTTACTTGTTTTTAGTACTGATTACAATTATTGGAATACAATTAGCTGTTTAAGTTAAACCTAAACTAAACGAACTAAAAATAACTAATTAACCAATAAAAAAAATACTCAGAATAACTACATTAGTTCAAATAATACCTACATAATATTGAAACAGACATTAAAACTAACATATATTCAGTTTCCAGTTTAGAGGTATTCCCTTTTCAGTAGGCTACTGTAGATTTTGATAAGATGAAACTGAATGTTGAACTGAAAAGGATGAGGTCCATTTAAGTGGTGTGGGAGCATTATTCAGCATGGATGTTGTTTATTAGACTGAAAAATATGTGCTGACATTGAAAACAGGAGCACCCATTCCCTGAGGCCACAGACTGACAAACGAAGGAGTCATACAAGGACCAGGTTGAGATTCATTTTATTTGTTTTGCTCTATAGTTTTCAGAAGTATGTTTTTCTTTTGTTTTAATTTAACTTTTTAATGCAAAAGCAGCCAAGAAACAATTTTGTGTTTAAAGAGCATTGGACCAACGATATATATGTGCTGCACCTCACATGAAGCCCTTCATCAGTTGCATTTTGTTCTTTCAGCTGCAGGAGTTCAATGCTGTCTTGCTGAAGAAGGAGCTTTCATCCTCAGGGAAATGAAAACGTCCACACCTTAAAGCGTCTTGAAGTGGGATGAAAGGGGAAACTTAAAAACAGCACTGGTGGTAGCAGAGAGAGTAGCTTTTCACATTATACGGGTGAAGTGGAATCACTTTCTGATGAATCGACTACTTTCAATTAAGTTATGTATAATGCTGAAAAATATTCTGATTAGAATGTGTGTTGTTCTATTTTTAACACCCAGCATTTCTTTAAGATTAAATCATGTGCACAGACTGCTTTTTATTGCATTAGTTCATATTAGAAAACCCTTTTACAATAGTTTTGCCTGCTTGTTACCCTAACAATGGACTCCCCTGCACTCCACTACATTTTCAGTATTTTGAGAAAGAAATGACACAGCAAAGCTTTGTGTTCATCACATCTTCTCTTCAGAGTTACTGACTATAAATCATGTGTTATAGAAGCCATTTAAGATATTTTGTGACAGTTAAACACCTCTCATACTTTATATCGGAATCATGCTGATGTGAGACAACAGCAAAAAAAACAGCTGGCTGATTTCAAGTTGCGAAGGCACATGGAAGGAACTTTATAAACCTAGGAATCTTTATGTACACTTGCAATAATATAAAACCTAAACCAAAATAAAAGTGACCATATGTATCTGTTTAATTTGGTTTGAAACTGCCTTGATGGAATAGACCTATTATTTCTAGGATCACAGGTGTCATTATATTAGGTGTTAACAGAGATAGGTGAATATATGTGTATAACGTTTACAATTTTACATCAAATTAATTAATTTAATAATATACTAAAGAAGCAATTGAATAAATGACTAACTATTGATGGACTGCGGCATCAACATTACTACATTGTGTATGCTGCAATTACGCTAACTTGATAATATACTTGCTACCAAATCAAATACCAATCAAATACTTTTTTATGGGCAATAAGAGATCAATTATACTCTCAATTAATTACACTTCAACTGCACAAGATAACAAAAATATTGCATTTTGCTGTTGAAACCTACTACCATGATGCTTTAAATGCAAAATGATGTAAAACATGTTTTTTTTTTTACACACACGGTAACATCCCTAAATAGTTAACATGAATGTTACATGGTAGTAAATGAGGTATCATATACATATATACTAAACTTTAGAGTTTTTTCTTTTTTATCTGTTTCATTTAGGATTATTCATGTACTGAATAATGGATGTCACACACAATATAAAAACATTATCCAATAGAAATATGTTTCACATTCTGGTATTTTTAATGAGTCATAAAAATGGTTTTAAAATTATATATCTAAAAGTGTTCTCTATCAGTAATCAATGATCATATATTCTAAAGAAACACAGGCAAGTTCATTATAATACAGCAGAAAGGGAGGTGACAAGTGAGATGTGCTTTTTGGAATGAAACCCTTTAGCAGGCTCGTGCTGCTATCTAAGAGGCACAACTGTCTCCTTCTGGCACTTTACGTTTTAATTTCATACAATTCAGTGCATTAAACATAAGGCAAAACAGACTACATGAAAAGCATGTCAATAATCAAAAGACTGGGAACAAAATACCTGTAAAATATCCATGGAGTTCTGCAAAGCCCAGTGAAGGAGAAAAAAAATATACATTGAATCAATGAATACATCGACAACACTTTGAAATAAAAACAGCACAGCCTAACTGAGTCCAGTTGTGGTCAATTCAGCTACATGCACATTTTAAATTCAATTTTTGCATTGTCAATAGGTGTTTATTAGTAATGTTTTATAGAAAAGTGTTTTATTAGAAAATGGAAGATCCTGAGAGGACAGCTCTCTACTGGAAACCTAAAAAAAAAAGGAAGCTGTCACCATGATAGAACTGAATACTCTGCATTTTAATTCTACTGTAACACAAACTGATATTTATTGAAGTTAACTTTTACTATCTGTGCACTCATGTGACACCTCCTGTCCTCCATCTGCTGCAAACAGCTGGTAGAATCAAGATGCAATGTCATGTCAGACTAACTCAACATTAGAGATGTCCATAACAGAAGAACATGCTTCCTTAGAAAGCAGACACTATCAAATGTAAATTCTTCGCCACTGTATGACAACAGCAGACACAATTTAAAATGTACACCTGACTCTGCCACTGGCAAATAAGATGTTTAAACATACTCTCCAAAAATCTGATGTAAATCTTTAAGTAAGGATGCTGTTGCCGCCATAAGTTTTGTTGAAGGCACCATATAAAGGGAGAAAGTTCCAGCAGCATGAAGGCAGTTACAGCTAAAGTGACTCTTAAAGTCTGCATCTGCGCCTGTTTCACCACCTTGTCTGGTGAGGTATTGCAGAGAGAGCTGTGATGGGGGCCAGAGTTCCAAAACTGAGTAGTGACCTTTGACCCCCTACAAGACTCCAATTACAACCCCCAAGTCTCTAGCAATGAGACTCCTTTTCATCCACAGGGAAGTAGCCGTCCTTGGTAGGAGGTGCTTTCTGCTGGAGGCTCTCGCCGTCTGCTGCGAAGACGGCCAGCAGCCTCTTCTGTTCCTGCTTCGTCTTCGGTAAGTCAGTGGAAGGAGTGGTCAAGATGGCAAGGCGCTGCGAATGGAAAAATCATAAAAAACTTGTTATGGCAATGATATAATTTGTAAGTGTGGAGTGCTGCTCGGGTGGGCTCGTGGTTGTCCCTCTGGTGCTCTTCAGTTTGAGGATCAAACAGTTCTTCAAGTCTTCAACTCGATGATATAATGTTTGAGAAATGGATGACTATTTATTTTAAAAAGGAGAGATTTGAAATATAGGAGCTGACATTAGTGGATTTTGTCTAATTAAGGCTGTAATCAGAGACTGAAGATGAGCAGTGCGATACATTACTGAAGAGATGCAGACAAGAAATTAGAGAAGAGAGAGGGTTATGACAGGCAAATATTTGTCAAATTTCTGAAATACAAGGGCACAAGAATGCCTCTCTTCTAATTATTTTGTAGACAGTTTAAGATAACCGCAGTATTTAGGCTGCATTCAAAATGAATGGGTACTTCAATTACAACAATGTGTAACTTCCTTACTAAATGAATTGATTCATTGTTGGACCACTGGTGGGAAATTAAAAAGGTGCAAACACAAACATAACATATTAAGGTTCTGATAAAGACGATATAGATAATAAAATGGCAAACATTTGCTTCTTTGTTACTGAACCAAATGGTAAAGTTGTGGGTGTGAAACCAAAATAATGAGCTGAAAGATGCTAAAACCCTTTCAAGGTAAAGCTGAGGAGAACTGCTGAGTCTGGGGATGTAGGATCATCACTACAACCAACCCTATGAACATATTTAAGTGATCATATTACATATGAATGAAAGCAGTTTTAAAACAAATCTTTGCCATATTCTCGACTGCTTTCTTTTCTTGGTTCATTCCTCTGAAATTACAAAGGTCGTGCCTGTTTTTTATCTGCATAGAAAAAAATGACAGTTTTTAGGTTTGAGACTTACTTCTTTCAGTGTTCCTGGAGTGGAGTACAGTTTCACTGCCACCCAGACAGGGATACAAAGCATGGAGGACAGAGCCAAGATCCAGCCAATCCCATTCCCCCACCATGGATATACATATTCATTGTTGTACTTCAGAGGTGAGTACTTGATCAAGGCGAAGGCAAAAGTTCCCTGATAAAGAGACAAAGAAAGTTAATCAATGTTTCTGTGTGGACAAATGTACATGATGCTACAAACATGATAGGCTTTATTTTACTATTTTACTATTTGTAGTCAAATAGAAGCTTGGACAGTGAAATGTATTTTCAGTGTTGGCCAGCAGAGGATGCTCTTCTGTCAGGAAGTGTAAAAGCATACATATTGAAAAGGAATGGAAAACCCACAAAGCACGTTGCAGGGGTGAAGAACAGCCAGCAGTATTTGATGACAGGGCTGGGGCGATAGCCAATCATATCCTCTATGTTGTCATAGAAACGATCAGCACCTGTGGACAGAGGGATGATGGAAACACAGCGGAGACTTGCATGAATATCTAACAATCATCTGTGTGAAGATTCACTCTGTTTAAAGAAAAACATCACATTAATACTCTTCATGAATAAATCAAATTAATGATTGGTACCTCGATAACAATTTTTTTTGTCGTTGTTGTTAATGTTCTATGTTGCTCAAACAGTTGATTTCTTACAATTTATTTCATTCATTTGAAATATAAAATAAACATTCAAATGCTCCCCTCACTCTATGCCTTTCATTTTTAGGGACTGGCTGTCTGAGCAGTTAGAATAAAGCCTTTTAAATGGGCACAAATAGTCTTACAAACAGACTCACCATAAATCCAAGCAATACAAACAGTCTCAAAAATAGCCACAAAAAGCAGACACATCCCACTGGCTGCATAGTAGTCAAAGAGCTGGAAGACGTACATTCCTCCCTGTGGGGACAGACAGGTTTAAATTCACAACAATATCAGTGGAACAAAAGAAAAGAAAAACTGCATGCTGTAAAATATCGAAGAAAGTTGCGAGACTGTATCATTTTCAAGCCACTTAACCAGTTTGTACTTAGATACATAGTGTTACGCTGCAAATTTGTGTCTATGCATGTATGATTTGTACCAAATGGCTCGACATGAAAATATGTTATACATATTGACTTGCTGTCAAAGACCCCCCCCCCCCCCAAGTCATAATTGCAGTTACACATGTATCATCCATTTGCTCAATATCACCTTGAAAACAATTTTTTGAATGGGTGTTCTCAAATATGATCATATGGTTATTATGTAATGATATTTTGTGCAGTTACTCTGAAGTGAGGTTACTGAGACTGACCTCTGTCAGCATGATGAGCCCCAAGAGGAAGGATACCACAGCTATCCCCAGGATGAGGAGCTCCCTGCGGTTTTTACGGCGGAAGGTAGAGGGATACATGTCCACCATGGCTGTCACCAGGCTCTCCACACACACAAACTAACCAGGAAGGAAACAAGAAGTAATCATTATTTGTATATATGTGTGTATGTATACACATATGCATAGATGACCTATTGAAAATGTACCAAACAACAAGAAAAAATAGCAGAACAGTTCTGTTTCTGTCAGTAATTACAACAAAATTGCACGTCTATATGACTACTGTTAGAATAATCCATTTTGTGTGTTCTTGTGTGTGTGTGTTTAGTGCATGTTGGTCTCACCTGACTGTCCAGTCCCAAAAAGACAATCATAATGAAGAAGCAGCAGGCCCACAGAGGTGAAAAAGGCATCATAGTCACAGCACGAGGATAAGCTATGAAAGCCAAACCTGGACCTACGATACCCAGAGACCCCATTCAAGTTATAAATCTTGGTCGTTCTTTTGAAGATTTCACATATTTTGATAATATCTTGGAATACTAACTCGTGAAATCCCTGGAATTTAGAAAGTTGACATTTAGCTAAATATGTTTTGTTCAACATTTCAGTGACCTTGACACAATGACCAAAGATGAAAAAAATACTCGAGAAACTTTTATGGTTTCAATCCAAGAAGACAAAATGTGTTAGTAATTATTATTATATTTTGGGCAAAATAAGTTTTTAAACGTCTTAAATCACAGAGGCCATTCAGAACCTGTAGAAAAGCTTTCAATTTAGCCAAGAATTGACTATTAATATAATTGTGCAATTTTTGACTCTGGTATCCCACAAAGCTTAGGTGCTTTTAAGACAAAGTTTGGCAGAGTAAAAACAGAATAATTGAGCTAAAATAAAGCAGCAGATACAGAAGCTCTTTTGAACATATTCTTTCTCCCCAATGATAATGTGGTGGCCCGTCTTCAGAAAAACTACAAACCAGATTCCGCCACTTCTGAGATGGACACGTTTTGCTCATAGGACATGAAGCCCAGGATGGAGAAGATGGCAAAGCCTGCAATAAAACTGGTACCACTGTTCAGGAAGCAGAGGGACAGGCAATCTCTGGAAACAACACACACAGGGGGGAATAATTAGGAGCTGCATGTGGTGATGGGCTAAAGACATCGTGTGCTCAACACTTTCTGGGCAAGAGATTTGATTAACTTCATCTAAAAATAGAAGACTGATTATTCTGGTGATGGTAAAAATGAAAAACAACTGTTTGAACATTATGCATATTCAAGAAGAGAGAGGTAAGGTTTGACAGGTAATCATAATACCAACTGCATTATCATCTCAGCCCTTACCTGTAGCAGTTGTTGTTATATTTATTGTAGCTTCCCAAGGCAGTGAGGCAGCCCAGGCAGATGGCGTATGAGAAGAAGATCTGAGTTCCAGCATCCATCCACACCTTAAGGACAGAAAGGAAACAAAATGGTCAAAGGGGGGAATTTAAAATACACTTTTAACTAAATGTTTCTTTCTGAGAAATGCATTCGCACAGACTGTATTCAATACAAAGCAAAAAGCCTCCCAGTTTCTCTGTTACCAGCTTCCTATATAACTGAGCTGAGGGTTTTCAGAACTATTTCAGCCCTCACATACAGAATAATTAGGGTATAATTTCTAAACAGAATCATCAGCTGGTCATTATGACAAATGTGAAGCATAACCAGCTTTCTGTCAGCTTTCTACAGATATGACAGAAAGAATCTTGCATTTTGTGGCTGCAAATCTAACTGTGAAACACATCTGACTGCACACAGGGACAAAATGTGTTGTGAATCGGCAGTCTGAAATGCTGAAACAAGACCTGATGAATCTGTTGAACAAAGTCACCTCTCTGAATGCTGAGGTGTTAATCTGTTGTCCTCTACCAAACTGAGAGATTCAGCTGATTGTTGCCACTGAACACATGGCTTTCAACTATATACACATACTGTCTATTCAGCGCACTTCATTAACAACTTCATTTTTCTCTGGATCAGCAGAAAAGGCAGTTGGACTCTGATTTAACAAGTCAGGAGTAAAACTGTTCACCCCCCCCAAACTCCATCAAGGTCACTCTCCTCTCCAGGTTCCCCATCCTTTTACGTGAAAACTAGCTTCATCAAGCCACTCTTAAAAAATAATAATCTGGACACATTAATAAAGACCAATTATTGGTCTGTGCCAAATCTTCTGTTGTGTAAAATTATATATAAAAAGGTTTTTTTTAACATCTGAACAACTTTTTAGTGCAAAACAGGTGTTTTGGTGTCTTCCAGTTAATTATTATTATTATTTTTTTTCACTTTATTAATCCCCGAGGGGAAATTTCTTTGCTACAGCAGGGGGGCTCTCAGGGGGGAGATGCTGCAGCAGGCTGCCACTAGCGCGGCGCCAGGTAACCTGACCTGAGGTGCATGTTTTTGGATGATGGGAGGAAGCCAGAGAACCCGGAGAGAACCCACGCAAGCACAGGGAGAACATGCAAACTCCGCACAGAAAGGCCCAGGACCAGATTCGAACCTTTTTGCTGTGAGGCGACAATGCTAACCACTGCACCACCGTGCCATCCTTACCATCAAAGCTGCTCTTGTTAAGGCCTTGAAGTCCACTTAAACACAGACCAGGGAGAACTCTGTGTCTATATTTACATGTGTGAACAGATAAAAATGTCATGCAGATTTCCCCAAAGCTTCATTCTTGTATTCTACATCTACTCACTCCTATGAGCTAAGATTATGTAAAACAACAAAATATATTTTCAGATTTATTCAAATGACACTCAAATGTACATCACCATATATCCAGGACACCATGATCCCATGTGATCGCTGAGTAACTGTATTGAAACAAATCAATGACTGGATGAGATAAAGCTGAAGTTGTATTTGTTTTTGGAGACAAGTAGGACGACGAAAAGTCAACCCTCAGTTTAAAGTTAAAAGCCTCAAACCAAGCTTGGAGTAGTCATGGACTCAGACTTAAATTCTGATATCCACATTGAGACAATTACAAAATCAACCAATTATAACCTTAAAATATCAAAGATTAAAGGATTTATGTCTCAGCAGGATCTGATTAAACTTCATCTTCAGTCACCTCAAAGACTTTGAGTCCTCACCAAGACTAACAAAGTGGGTCATGTTTGTCTAGTTCTCAGATCTGTACACTGGCCTCCTGTCTGTCAAAAAAAATATTTCAAAATGCTGCTATGTTATGAAGCACTAAATGCTTTATGGTCAAAATACATTTCTGATCTGCTATTGCATTATTAACTATCCAGACACCTCAGGGCGTCTGGGACAGGTGTGCTTTATGTCCCTAGAATCAAAACTAAACATGTGGAAGCAGCTTTTAGTTTTTTTTATGCAGAACTGCTGACCTGCTGCAACTCTTAGTTCTTTTTAATCAAGTCTGCAGACTTTTCAGTTTCCCATTGCCTCTTATTAAATCAAATAATTACTTATTTCATACCCTACACTGCAACTTTTACTCTTGTATTTCTTTTTTTATTATTATTATTCTCTATTTAACTCACTTTTCTATGTAATGCTTTTTTGTCTTTTGTCTTATGTTGTTTTTAATTTTGTCTTGATGCCGTTGATTTTTGTTTTTTTATGTAAAGCATTTTTAATTTCTTTGTTGTTGATGTGGTATAAACTTGCTTTAGCTTACATTATTTTGGTCTATATGCTTACAGTTGATTAATGCTAATACAAGCAGATGTGTTGCTAACATCCTTAGAGAGCTCACTCTACTCTGCTGTCAAAATGGATCCCAAACCCACAAAAAAGGACCCACAACAACAAGGAACATCTCATCAACGATATGACTGAACTGAACATATTGAAAAACAGAATCTAACTCCAATGCATCTATCATATCCCAAAACTCCTGACCCCGAATCTCAGCCTCTCACCCTTACCAGTCTGACATCACCCGCCCAACAAAGCCTATTATCCATCTCCACCCTCTAAGGCGTAAAGTGGAGCCCTCTTTGAGCACTCACTCGCACTTCAAAATTCAAATTAGGACTTTCTTTCTTCTTGCAATTCTGGTAAAGTAGTCTGGGAGCACTGGGGCATGTTTTAGAAAGTTGGCATCCAAGACTGAGGATCTGATTGACTGGAGGTCCAACCAACAGCACAAGCTCTGGACACAACATTACACAAAGGCAGGTATTCCCAAGGCATCAACCCCACCAGCCTCGCTTGTCTTGGCCTGCACATGTGGGGCTTGTATTCATCCCCATGGGCCCTGAGAGGGAATGAAAGGGGGGCCCTCTTTTGCATTTTCATGCCGGTTGCAATCTAACAACAAGGAAAGACGAAATTTTAAAAGTCACTGTTACCACCACTACTCCCAATCCACTCTCTTCCATTTATTAAAAGGGCTTAAAGCAATTTATTGTTATGTTAGTGCAAAAGCAGAAAGTAATGTGACAGGATTCATGTAATAGCTGCATATGGTGAACTGCTTATTTACTCATCTAGGACATAGAAAGAGCTACATCCCTTTTTAGTCGTGAATAACACCTGAGAAAATACTCTTTTTTTGCTGTTAAATATTCCACAGGTCAGTTTTTTTTTTTTTTTTTACGTCTGTCTGTCATTTAATGCTGAGCAGGTTCACGTACAGTGGTGTTTTAGAACCTCGTGATCATAGTGTACAGCATGAAGCTTAATGTGTCAGTGTTGACATTTTGAGGGCAGTGAGTGAACAAAAAAGTAAGATTGTGGCCTAAAAAACAACAAACTTTGCCAAATCACATCGAAGTAATTTTAGTTGAACTTAAACCAAATCTCTGCCAAAAAGGCAGCAGATTAGAAGTACTAATGCGGGTAACTTCAGTTCATTGACAGTGTCAATTTTCTTAGCAATCAAATTCAGAAAAGATGTAACAAAACTTTTAAGCAGCTGATAAAATATTGTGAAATGTGTTGCATTTGATTTAACTGCCAAAATGATCCACCTTACCTGAAACCAAAATTGATCAGGGCAGTTCAATGCAACTTCCTCCACATAGTCTTGGGCTTATCTGATTTAACCTTTAGGTCACTGGTCAGCATATGCAACTCTACATATCGCTGCTGCCAGAATTATATTCAACAACTCTTTTGCTAAGCTAACAAATTATATCAGTTAATGTCTTTGTGAAAAAAAAAGCAAACAAATGGTATAAATTATAAACCAGGGAGGACAGTTTAGTTTAATATGACCTGAAACACTTTTAGTGACTCCAAAATCTTAAAAATTACTGTCAGTTTTGGTGAGTATGAGCACATTATTATGGATGTGTTAAATTTATCTGTAGGGCTAGATTTTTAGATAGTGCTATGCCAGGTTGTACCCATATTGCTATCAATTGCTAAGCAAAGCATTGAAAGTCCGACAGATGCAAAGCCATGAGGTTTTTTTAAGTTGTATCTGCATGTTTGACAATTTGTGTTTGTGGCTGTACACTTGAGACCAAGTGCATGTTTTAACCTACTTGTGGGTCAGATAGCCGTCCCAGGTCAGGGTACAGGTAGAAGTGGATTCCCCTGGAGGCTCCTGGCAGGGTGACCCCTCTGATCAGTAGGATCAGCAGCATAACATAAGGGAAGGTGGCTGTGAAGTAAACCACCTGCAGGGAAACAACATCACTTCCGCATCAGATTTATTTAGTATGTTCAATTTCTGGCAGAGTTTTAAAAAGTGTTGGTCAAATAAAAAAGATAAGATCTTAAACATCTTTGGTAGTATTTAGTGCTACAAGTCTCAAAAGACTTTGTATACAGTGCTGCACATTCAGACTGATATGCAGATCATTTTTTCATATTAAATATTTCACTGTTGAGGGAAAGTTTCAC
Source organism: Brachyistius frenatus (assembly GCF_029030835.1). NCBI lineage: Eukaryota > Metazoa > Chordata > Actinopteri > Embiotocidae > Brachyistius > Brachyistius frenatus. Next base: position 2,835,348 of record NW_027210618.1, on the reverse strand, counting down.
CTTGCCAGTGGATTTGACTCCCTTCCAGATGCAGAAGTAACAGATGACCCATGCAATGGCGAGACAGATAACCAAATCCGAGTTCAGAGAGCCGATATGGTCAATACCTGAGGAGATTCTCAGCACTCTGCGCCTGGAGTGCACACGCATACACAGGACAAACATTAGAAAGGTTTTATCTTGACTTAAGGGCATGACAATGTGTTCATGCTCACAACTTTTCTAAAATATAATTTTGTCAATGCTCTCATGAGCTAATAAGAGTCACATTCAAAAGTTTACCTAGTAAAACTAAAGAACTTTGAAACTTGTGGTAAAAGTTGTAACATAAGTTGTATCTAGGCCAACAATAGTACAATTTTAAAACAGGCAAAAACATCTTTTAAGATTTGTTGAATTTGTTGCCATGTAAGGCCATTTGAGGACATGGCCAGACAAAACGGCACTTACTCCCAGAACTCAATGACAGGAGAGGTGGCATTCTCATGGTGATTGATGGAGCTATTCCCCCTCTGAAATGCCATACAGGAATCTTGAATGAAGGATAGACAAAAGGACATTCAATGCTGTGAAGAAATCCAAGCTTTCTCTGAGGTTTCCAAGTTACACACAGGAAGGAGAAACAATGCTACCACTGAGGCAAAGGAGTGAAGGGGTGCAGGCACATTCACTCCCTCAAAATAAAAAAATAAATAAAAACATAAATCAATTGAAATGATAAAGGGAACACCAGAAAACATTATGTTTGTAACATAAAATTAGGTATCAACAACACTAAAAGCCTTGCAAGTATTTTGAGGCTGAATATTGCTGTGAGCATGAAGGCTACATGCTAACATGCTGATGTTTAGCAGGTAAGATGTTCAGCTGGAAATGATGCAATGTTCGAGGAATGTCTTCGATGGGATTTTTGTTTTGTTTGTCTGTTTGTTTGTTGTTCCTTCCCAATCAATATCATGGCGTGAAAAGCATGAAATAGTCATGCCTATCCACGACAGCAAGACGTGAGGTAGCCACGCTTAGTCCTGTCTAGGCGTGACAGTCCAGGAGGTGACAAAGTTATTCTTAAGTTGTTGTTTTTTTCTCCTAAACTGAACCATGTTTTCTTTTCTAACTCCAACCGTGTGTTTCTGCTCATATTGTTGTTTTCCTGTAAATCACATGGTTCAAACCTTGCAGCAAGTTCCATTTTCCTTGAAATAGACGTGCGTCTACTACAGGAAAACGTGGAACTTCCACGCCTGCACATCGTCCATCCACTCTCACGCTGGCTATCTCACGTTTTGCTGTAGTGGACGGGCGTGTCAATTTCAGACTTTGCCGTGATACCAGGTTGTCGTCAGAATGTTCCTCTTAAAGGTAGGATAATGTTCTCTCCGAACATTTTCATTTTCAAGACATTTTAAGAATGTTATCCCACAAAACATTTGTGTAATGTTTTTAAAGTATGTTATTCCACTCTAAAATAATAACATTCTGGGAAAGAATACAATCAACTTGATAGTGAAAGCATTTCAAGAATTAAAGCATAATCATCTGGCAATGTTGGGAAAAATACAGTATTTTAGGACTCCATCCATCCATCCATCCATCCATCCATCCATCCATCCATCCATCCATCAATCAATCCATGTCAAGATGGAGACCTAGCAACACTTGATAAACGAGTACCCGACACAGCACCGTGCAAAATGTAGATGTTGATTGTTATCCATCATCTCATTATGCAGGCATCTGATTAGCCCCTGAGACATCTTGCAGTATATAGGCATAACATGGTGAGCCCTGATCTCAACAACAGAACACAAACTGGGATTACATGTAGAGACAGAACACTGGAACAGAATAAATCCACAGAAGAACTGAGGCACGTTCCTCAAGATGCTCGAAACAATACCTGCCAATTATGTAAAAAACAAAGAAAAAAATGAAAGTGTAACTCAGTGGTGCTGGTTTTTAAAGACAAATTGTGTTTACACCAAATATTGATTGTATTTAGTTGTATCTGTTCACTGCACTTGGGGTGAAAATATTCTTGAAAAAATATTTTTGAAAGCATTTTCAATCTTCGGTCAGTGTCTAGATATTTTCTCAGTGCTGTATCTGTAGCAGACGTACACAGCTTTTGGGGTAGTGCGTTGTGTCTCACCTGTGTTCCACGTGTTGTTGCAGGACGCCCAGGGCAGATTCCAGGTGAAGGAGTTGGACAGAAAGAAGATTGCCCAGGCGAGCACAACAATGTAGTAGACGTTCAGCAGACCAACAATCACCTGAGTGGCATAACCCAATCCTGGAACATAAAAACATCACATGTATGGTACTGTAAAGTCCAACTCTAATTATTACTTTGAAAATGAATAGTTTGATTGGGGGTTTGAGCCCCATTGTCCACAGTCAACTGATAACAAAGCCATGTGACTAAATATTTGAGTATATGTGACTATTTACTTCCACAGATTTTATGGAGCTGTACTCTTCTTGCAGGTTATTGCTCGTCACACACTGTCACAAAAGCAGCTTGAAAGACATTAAACAGCACAACTGGAAATGTATTATTATTGGTTAGTTTTCAACAGCAGACTGCGAACACTGAAATGAGATTTAATTCTACTGATGATGGCTTCAGACGGAAGCAATCACTGCATCTCAAGTGATGCACAGAGATGAAAATTCTACAATAAAATCCTGTTTCAAAAGATGATTGCAACCCTGATAGGACTCTTCCCCAGCTGTCATGCTCTGTAGGTTATGATTATGGCTGATTACAGACTTATTAGAAAGCAGCTGAATGCTGAAAGCCTTGTAGAAAATGAACATTAGCCAGACTTGGTTGCTTTCCAACCAGTCAGCTACGTCCACAAGTCTCCCACATCTGAGCGGGATTCATACTGGATTGACACACACAAAGTCACACGTATACTGCACATGCTAATTCACATCACACTGACAAGAATAAAAGAATATAATGTCCATAAACACATTACATGGTACGGACATGTTTCACTTGTTTTCATACATTTTTCCCCCTTTCATTTAATGTATTCTGTGTGATGCACACGCAGCTGATTGTTACATAATACCATGCTTTCTGTTATCTAATAGATCATACTGAGGATGGATGTTCCCCCAAACATACATTTTTACAAAGCATCTTAATTATGTCAGAGAAGTGATGCGTTGGATCCACTTACAGTGCGTTTAACATCAATAAACATCCATTAAGTCACCTTTCTTCAGAAAATACCTTCAAACAATGGACAGACTTTCCTCCAGCAGGTGATCCCTCCCTCACTGGTGAACTGACCGAGAGCCGTCTCCAGGAAAAAGACCGGGATCCCACAAGCAAACAGGAAGATGAGGTATGGTATAAAAAAGGCTCCTGAGTAAGAACAGGTTAAAGGAAGAAAAAAAAAAAAATCACAAAGACACATTCAACATGCCTTCAAGTAATGAAGGACAGTAGGGACTAGTGTATCATCTTTCAATTGATTCAGACATATATAGTGCAAGGTGGCTTGAAGTGAAAATGTCTTTCTTTTCCCCTTTTCTTTCATAAATATATAAAACTTAAAACTAACCTATTCACAAATTCAAAACACTGTACTGAGATTTTATTGTTTACCTGTTTTAGTGTTTGTCAATGAGGTCATGTTTTATTTTGAAAAAGCCCAAATCTCCAAGTCTCCTTGGAATAGATAGAAAATATATTGAACTAGATTTTGCAGTTTGTTTGTTTGTCTGGTTCTCAGCAGGATTACAGAAAAACTACTGACCTAATTGTCATGAAACTGGGTGGAAGGGTGTAACTTGGGCCAAGAAAGAACACGTACAATTTTGGCGCAGATCCAAATTTCAGGGTGTTTCTGCTAATTATTTTTCACTTTTGATTAACAATGCTAGATTGGGCATTTGTCCTACTGAATGCCATACATCCTAAAATCCAGTAGAGGATAGTAGAGTTCAATAGTGAAAAAACATTCTGGAAATATGATGACTCCAGATCAAAATCCAGATTCACGGGAACCAGTAATCCTCTGGGACACACATTTACATCCTCAAACTTAAGCAGTTATTATGGAGCACTCAGGGATAGTAGTTTCATGGGGAAAAACTGGAAGTTGTAAATTGTAATATAAAATTACATTTGACTCAAGTAAAAGTTTCTGCTTATGAACATACAGTTTTCTGTAACAACTGTTTTGATAACAAGCTTTAATGTTCACAATGTTATTTCAACCTTCTGGTGTTTACAATTGTATGTTAAGTATGTAAAATGTACATGATGAATAAACAGCTGGAATGTGAGGCTTCAGCTACACACTAGTGTATTTTTGCCATTACTCTACAGTTGCACATGTGCATAAAAGATTTGCTACCCATTGGCCTTGGCGGAGGTCAGAGCTCTCCGAGTGCCCTTCTACTTTATAATAATCTCCTCTCAGATTAATTTAGTACCTGCAAAATTGCTTTGCGACAAAAATAAGAAATTCCCAGATTTTTAATTTTTTTATTTTAAGATACAGTTTTGATCATTTTTTTTTCTTCCACTTTTTGGATAGACAGAGTGAGAAAGAAGGGAATGACATGTAGTAAATGGTCTAACTGGCCAGGACTCAAACTGGCGACTCTCTGCTCAGAGCTCCAATGCCCACGTGGTATGTGCCCCAACTACTGGCTATTGGGTCACCCTAGAACAATGTAAGACTTATTCAACGCCACAATTTGTGCAGTGTGATAGTGTTGCCAGTGCAAAAGGGAGGAAAGGTGGTGAAAAAGCCCACTACACCTATGCATCTAACCAAATGTCTGTTTCTAGTCGCAAACACTCCATCAGACCCTGACGTGGTTGACTAAATGCTGAAACTCATGCTTTTGTGTTAAACAGGCACCAAGATGACAGGGATTTCCAGCACTCACCTCCTCCATTCTTGTAACAAAGGTAAGGGAAACGCCAAACATTCCCCAGGCCAATAATTTCTCCAGCCACTGACAGGACAAACTCGATCTTGTTGCCCCACTGACCCCTTTCAATCAACTTCTCCTCCGTACTGGGCACAATGTCCAGAGACCTGCTGTGGCCATTGGAAGGTTCCAATTTGGACATGTTCTCCACATCTCCTGGGTGTCCTAGGAGTTACAGTGGAAAGAGTGCAAGAGACAAAGCAAAAATTAGATAGAAGAAACTGTGCAAAATCCATTTTGCTTCACCTGGGTGTGACTAAGCATCTGGTCAAGACCTGCTTCGTTGAACCTGCTCATACGTGCATACATTTCATGCTGTGGCAACTTTATATGATACTGGGCTGCAAAATTCATCTGAGAATTAACAAATCATTATATAGAATGTTTGCCCTGCTGTTTTCACAACGTTTTAGTAAATTCAAACAAATCTGGAAGAAATTACAAAACTGGGTATAGAATCAAATTTCCATGACAGATGACAGCATGTTTTTACTGGTTGGATTTACCATCCAAAATTTGGGGGGATTCATTCAGGAAGCCTAAAGTGCATCCAATAAAAGGCCATCATATAAATTGAATTTGCAGAACTCAGAACTTTAAGGCACCCATTCATGGAGAGTTCCCATGTGCCAAATGTTTATGTTTACATGAGCTATTATTCATGTCATCCCCTTTTTCTGAGTTGGATGAGGTCAGTAATGGTTTGGGGTTACGTGACAACCACATTTGAAGTTGGTCAAGTCCTCAGCCAGACCCCGTTTTTGGGGCCACTGCAGCTGAAAGAATTTCTCTCTGTGGAGGAAACAGACAGCCCACTGACTGTGCTCACTCCTGTCAGGTTGCATTAACGGGCTTCTCAGCGGTCCTTCTGTTACCCTCTCTCCTCTCTCTGGATGACATTGTGAACACTGCTGTGGTCCAGATTCAAACAAATTGGTCATCAGTCTGCAGGAAACATGCTCACACTGATTCAGTTACCAGAACACAGCAATAATTCTTTCCTTCCTCTGTTTTTTAACACATCCACACAAACACAAAAACACAACTTACATGTTGTATGACCAGGTCTCATGGGACTAATGCAGCTGCCTATTATCTAAGTGTACTTCTGTAAACAACACAGGATATAGCTATCCCATTTCATGTGATATATTGTGTGAAGCCACCTTTAGGAATGTGCTCTTACTGGCAAAGGCCAAAGGTGGAGCACAACCGTGACTTTGTATGTGCTGTGTGCAAGGGTTGAAGGCTGGACTCTGTTTTGGAGCCAAATTGCAGTAAAAATAGAGCTCCTTGTTTTCTGAAGGTACTCTTGGTGGGAATGAAGGCTTAGTGCTAACAAAAGCAGAGTAGCCCCTCTCCTTTGTGCTGGCAAATTAGAATCCTTACTGGACTTGCAGCCAAATCACAGTTTACCTCACTTTTTTCACAGTTTGTCTGTGGACCACATGCCTTACTTCAAAAGACATGAGACTAAAAGTTATCATTATTTATACTGACATATTCTGGCAAAGACAAAAGGTCTTCAAACACATTTTTACACTGGACCTCAGAAAAGAGGCACCCTGTGAGAAAATAAGCCAAGACTGGGAATGACCTCATTGAGGCACAGTGGAGCTTTATCCCAGGAAACAGCACCGGCATCGAGTCTTTTTGAAATGCAATGGACTGACTGACTGTCTGAGTGAGTGACTGACAGACTGACCTACTGAAAGACTGGCTAACTAACTGAAGGATTGGCAGACTTTGTGGTCCTTAAAGGAATAGTTTGATGATACGATGAATACAGATCATTTGATGAATACCACCCACATGTCTGCTAAAGCCAGCAACCGGGTTAGCTATGCTTTGCTTCAAGAATGTAAACAGTGAGGCGAAACAGGCGGCGTGGTGCCGTCCAAAGGCAAAATAATGCACCTGTCTGGACTCATTAGTGGTAGCCTGGCAACATCACGGTGACAAGACTGCAGGAAGTTTCCTCACCCAGAAATAATCATAACACTCGTAAAATTTAAACTTTTAGTTAGACTAAACAAACAAGAAATAATGAAGTAGTGACCATTAGTGGTGGACATACATTTTCAATACTGGACGCTGCCAGGCCAGCTGCTGAACTGTCCACTCTCACAATCTATCCACATATGGTATCGATCTTCTCACTTAACTCTCAGCAATTTCCCAAAATACTGAACTATTCCTTTCAGTGTCACCAGTATGTCACAATCACAGTGACCTTGGGTAAAGTAAATAATCACTTTAGGTCTCCACCAACTCATGACTTTTTGGCTGCTAAATGTTCCAAAGTGCTAATCGCCAACTTTAGCTGTGTACTGAGCAGCGCAGGACATGTGGAGTACCATGATGTTTGCTGCAGCTGGAAACAAGGATGTTGAACTAAGAGAGTGAACCAAAACAGTAAAGATATGGCAGAACAAAAAGCTGAGGACAATAGTAGAAGATGTATTCAGATCGTTTGGTTAAGTAAAAGTACCAATATAGCAGTGTAAAAATACTCCATTACAAGTAAAAGTCCTGCATGAAGAATCCTAAGTAAAAGAACATAGATATTAGCAGCAAAATGTAGTTAAATTGTCAAAGTAAAAGTACTAGTTTGGTCCCTCTGACTGATATAATATCATTAGGTTATTAATACTGAAGCATCTGTGTGTAAGCGGCATGTTATTGTTGCAGCTGCTGAAGGTGGAGTAGTTTAAATTACTTTATATGCAGTTTTAAACACAGGGACAACAGATAAATCTGAGGGGTAGTCAGATGATTACTAAGTTCTGATCCACAAATCTGAAAAAAAACATTTTGGACTTTTTATCTTTCATTCTTTTCTTGAGATATTGGATCATTTAAACATTTATTGAAAGGAAACCATGTGAGAAGTTTAGAGGGAAAAATCACTAATGGAGCTGTAAACAACTCAGGCATCTGAAATGTGACCTCCCATGCCACACACCGCCTTATGTAAGATGTCAGAAGCCAAAGGGGTTGGAAACCGCTGGTTTAATCTTTAACATTGAGATGTATTTAAAGATGTCAAATGACAAAATTTACCTCTGAAAAGTTGTGAAATGAAAGTATAAAGTTTCCTCAAATGAAAATACTCAAGTACAGTAAAAATATTTAATATAAAGTACAAAATGTATACATTGTTATTTTCCACAACTGGCTGAAGGTGAACTGCAGTCGGGTGATAATTCTCCATGGGTTCACCAAAGCGACTCCTATTCACATGTAATCAGTCATGTTTTCTCTTGTCTTTTCCTTCTGATATGACTGTTAGGGTGATAGATACCATTAGTCAGGTAGTGAGTACATTGTAAAGATTTACAGAATGCAGCCTGTGACGTTGAATATGAATTGACAGAAGTATAGATGGAAGTAAATGATAAATCTTCTAGATGCAAAAAAAAAAAAAGATGCAAAGTGAAAGCAATGGTATGAATTGGAAATTTAAACAGAGAAAATAAGTGATTTCTTTTGCATTTTTTTGTCCTGTTGAAGTTAAATGATTTTCTTCCCTGTTAATAACGTTCTAATACTGAGTGTCACAATTAAAATTTTGACCATTTGATGCGATTATGCAAAATAAGCGATACTGCTTAAAGTAGTTATTGATTGAAAATGAACTGCAATCTGCAAAAGCACATTTCATCATGTGATCTGCTTTCTGCCAACTGAACAAACAGATTATCAACACAGAATGAACTGAGCTGCATCAAAATTTGCAGAGTAAAACAATACATTTTTTGAAAGCCAATTTTTAAATCACATATGTGCAGTTTCTGCACTTGAGCATGATGGTTAATATAGCAGGTGAAGGGCAAAAGGAAGAAAAATGCTTGGCAGAAATCTTAAAAATAAATTGAATATGTAAGAGATCATTTTAAGCAGCAGCTTTCACTGAGCTCTGCTGACAATGAATAAATAATCAAATCAGATTTGAAAATGATGAATGTTTACATTATATCTCATAAATAGCAATAAACTCACTGATTATCTGTGAGTCAAGAAAAACATCACATACTTGAATAATCAGAGGCACTCACCTTTCATATTGTACTACAATGACAGTTTCCACAGGAGAGTGGGGCATCAAATACAGGCCTGCTGCCGTTTCAGGTTTCACCATGTAACATGGAGGGGGGAGATCTGAGGAACTGAAAACTTAGTTGCAGCCGACAGTGAGATTTTCCCTCTGCTTTGCCTCTCTCTGGAGACACCCCCACCCCCTTCATCCAGTTCCATTCAGACACCCCTACACACAAATGCACTCACTCACTCCCCACAGCACACTAGTCTGTTCTGTCTCAGCATGGTGTGCTGATTGCGTAACCTTTTGACACACACATTCTCCATGGGCTTTTTCAGACAGCAGCCAGAAAGTATGGAGAAGAGGCTGAGACTGAGGTGGACTTTCAGATTGTGTGTCATGGCCATGAAAACATTCACATGGGTATTGACATGATATATTACTGAGGCTGGCCTCAAAAAGCTTTAAGGGAACCAAAATCATTCACAACCACATTCATCACTTCTGCTTCATAAAGCCTGTTGTACAACTGTAATAAAGGCCAACACAATAGACCATGTTTTAGACAAAATATGTTGTCAGGTTGTCTGCATGTTCATTCATCCCATTCTCAGCAACGCCTTGCTAGAATTCCTTAAAATTTGGCACAAACATCCACTTGGTACCAAGAATGATCTGATTAGATTTTGACTTCACAAAACACGTTTGTGGCCATAACTCCACAACATTCATATTGGAGGCATTGTCTGCTGCATATTAAAACTGCAAGCAGTGATATGCGGGCCCTGGCACGGTGCGCGTCGGGGATCCGGCTGTCCGGGGTCGCCGGCTCCTGGACATGCAATGCGCAAAGAACCGCATATCCCCGCTTGCAGTTAAAAATATATATATATATCACGTTTCCTGTCTCCAGCAGGGGGCACTACGACTACGAGCGAATATTACCATAGAGGTGTCTTCACGGCGGGACTGTTATCAAAGATGTAATGTTTGAGGAAGATCGGAATATGTACAGAAAAGTTACAGTCACTTGTAGTTTCATGGTGAGACGCTCAAAACGTGCACACCGATCGAAAACAAAATCATGATGCCGAGAGACTTTTTTGTACATCTCGATGTGATACACGTGTCCAACGAATTTGGTGCACGTAGGTGAAACTAGGTGCCAGGGTTGCAGTTTAGGGGGCGTTAGCGAGTCGTTTGGCCAATCCCACTGACCATTAAGTCAACTAAACAGGAAGTCTGCCATTTTGAATTTAGTCGCCATTTTGGCCGATTTGCACATGTTGTACTTTAACGAACTCCTCCTAGGGATTTTGTCAGACCGACTTGAAATTGAGTCAGTTCACTCTTAACATGTTTGGAATTAAAAGTTGTTAAAATAATTCGTTTTTGTCGATGGGTGTGCCCGTGGCGTGATGGCCATTTTGAGCGTCTCGCCATGAAACTACAAATTGCTGTAAATCTTATGTACATGGACCGACCTTCTCCAAACATTACAGGTATGGTAACAGTCCAGCCCTGAAGACACCTGTGTGGTAATATTCACTCATAGTCATAGCGCCCCCTGGTGGCAACTGTAAATGACACTTTTCATACTTTCACATGCTACATCGAGCTGGTTGATCACATGAACCTGAAGTCAGGTCAGAATAGCCTTCAGGCATTGATGATGATATATTGAGAAGTTCATGCGACTTTATCAAAGGACTTCGTGTTGGCGATGCGGAAAAGTTTGATGTTTCGACGTGACACAGGAAGTTGATGTTTAAGGTCAAAGGATGCCTGAAATGAAACCTCATGAAACGTGGCACATACATCCGGCGTGGTGAGACAATACATCTGATGTGTTTTGTGAGTGGACGGGGCCAAATGGCTGGCTAGCGCCCCCTAAACAGATGCCCAGGCAGCTACATTTACCTACATGTACAAAATTTGGTGGACATGTGTATCACACCGAGATGTACAAAAATGTCCAATGCACCATTAAGTCAACTCAACATGAAGTCGGCCATTTTGAATTTAGTTGCCATTTTTGGCAATTCACACATTTTGTACTTTAACGAACTCCTCCAACAGATTTTGTTGGACTGACTTGAAATTGAGTCAGTTCACTCTTAACATGTTTGGAATTAAAAGTTATCAAAATAATACATTTTTGTCAATTGGTGTGCCCGTGGCTTGGCGGCCAAAAAATGAGCCAAAAGTCATGCTCACTCAAAAAATGTCGTTCAAAAAATTACTTATGATTTTCTTTTAAAGTCATGACAAAGGGGGATCAAACCCCAAAACCTTTTAGTTTGTTCACCACCCATTTTGAGGCTCTGATGATGACTTCCATGGTCATTGTAAAAGCCAAGGGTGAAATTGTGCAGCCTGCCATAATGCCTACCTCCAAGCGTTGCCATGTTGTACTGAAGTCAGCTGTAGCGAAGCACAGTTGCAGGTCTTGGAAATGGCTTTGACCAGTGTGGTGATGGGCTCTGGTACACAGAAGTTGCAGGATTCCCAGAGGAGTTCATGGGGAACTGAGCCAAACATGTTTGCCAGGTCAAGGAATGTAACATGGAGGTCTCTTTTGTCCTTCTAAGCTGCTTGGATCTGGTGCCAAATCATGCTTGTATGCTCTAAGCAACCAGAGAATCCTGTTATTCCTGCTTTCTGTACATATGTATCATATGTATGTACTTGTTTCTTTCCAGGTAAGTGGACTGCCTCTGTGATATTAAGCGCTCCTCTCCTTAGTTATAGATAATGTCGCCCATCCTTTCTAGCTTTCCAGTTGTAGTGCCCACTTGCTGCTCCAAAATTTTTGATAGGTCATTGTTGATGGTTTCCTACTCTCTCTTTTCAACACCTTTGGGCCACTTGACACAAGGTTTGTGCCCCTTGATCTTTTTCTCCATTGGAGGTCTCTGTGGTTGGGTGGGCCACTCCACCGGCATTTCTGCGCTTTTATTTCTTTCCCCCCCTCAGTGACAGGGTTGCTGATGCTCTGCGAACTTTAGTTTGTGTCCCGTCGCTGTGCTTCAGTCGACTGATTTGACTGGTTGCTTCGTAGGAAGTACTGGTCAATTCGAAGTCCATATCTCTGCTCTCTCAAGCACTTTTTCCTCCCTCGGTGGATCTTCAAGCCTATTGCTGATGTTACTTTCTCCCAACCACAAATGCACACCTGAAGCTTGTGTCCTGCTGCTGTTGTGGTTGTTTCATGTGCCGGTGCCCTCCTTGTCCATAGTCGTGTCCGTTCCTGGGTCTGTAAGCATGTTGTCAGTCTGTGAGCCATCTTGCGCCCCCGCTCTGCAGGCTCTAGAGTTATATTTCTTTGTTTACTTTTCGTAGCATTTAGCGGGTGTCTCCAACTAACTGAACCAGCGTTGGGAACTACTGCCATGGGTAGCTAGCTTTAGGTTGAATGGATGATGATTTGGTGGTCAAAGGTCAAGGTCAATTTGAACTCATGTTAGTCCCATTATGGTGAAAGCACGATCTCAGAAACAGCTTGGGAGACTTTCTTCAAATTTGGTGCCAATGTTCACCTGGACTCAAGGGTGAATCAATGTGATTTTGGTGGTCAAAGGTCAAAGCTCAGGGAGGATAACTGTTCAGAGATTGTCTGTTTGTTTCCTTCTCAGGAATGGCGTTGACACCAGTATCACCTGTCATGGTCCCTGCTTCACTCTTTTCCATGTTTTTCGACCGGGTTCTGCAGGTTATTTTTCGCAGCAGCGAAAGTTCATCATCCTGCTCATGGTGCAAAATATTCATGGGAATTCGGTAGCAAAAGCTCACAAACGAGAGAGTTTTCTAGGTTTATTGTATACTCACAAGCCAGCACATACCAACATCAGTTTACAGGTAATGTGCAACTTTCTTCTTCAAACAGCCTGATTTTTTTTACTGCCTCTGTTATGCAGAGTTTGGGTGTGCTGCATTTGTACAGCGTTGTTTAAAGCTTCATATCTAATGTAAGCCGGTTGTACAAAATAAAGCTTACTATAGAACAGTACTTCCATTGTGAGTGCAGTCTGAAGACAGACATAACCCATCTCTCAAAAGTTTTTTACTCACTAATGTTCAACACTGTATTTTTCTACAGTAAAGCCCCTTCTCTAAACAAATCCCTTAATTCAGCCCCCTGCAAAACACTCTATTTCTTCAACCAGGCTCCTTCCTCACAGACTAAAAAGCTCATTCAGAACATTGTCTCACCACAGGGGTCCATAGTTCCCTGTTTCAAGGCATTTGCTTTAAGGTCACAATCCAGAGGGTCTGTATGGCGGTGGGGACGGGGCGACTGATGTGCATCTTTCCTGTCTGAAATCTTTCAAGGTCCTTTTGTTTTTTTATAAACCTCCCTCCCCCACTTCAGAACAAATTATCATTCAAGACACGGACACATTGGCTTTCTAGTTCTTCTGGTCAGTTTGGACTTTTAATGTATGAAAAACTACCCCGATAAATGTTTTCTGAGTTAGTTCAAAAATAACATAAATCAATAGAGCCTTTAATTTAATTTCAGTCTTATGTTCTCACCAACAGCTTGAACATGTTTGAAATCTCTCTGCATTTTTCAGAACGAGTATAGCTTTTGGCCTCATACATGATGTTACAACCCATTAACAGCAGACGTAATTCAATCCAATGGTTTATCCAAGGCTTATCAATTTAAAAACATCCTACACTGCATAATATCTGATTTTTTTTTTCTCTCACATTTCTGAATTAATTCTTCACCTTTCCTTTCCAGACACGGCGTTTCTTCTTTACTTTGGATACTACTTAGATATAATGGATAATTTAGCATTTAGGAAACTGTGCTTATTTGCTCGTTTGCTGAGAGTTTGATGAGATACAAAAATATAACTGTAAAAAGTTGTGCATGTCCCTAACTACTAAAACAGTAATGTTTGGTTTTTATATTTCTGTATTCTTGTGAATTAAACCAGTGTGATCTAATGCATCAGTGAGCTATAAATGTGCCGGTTAGTTGATTTTATTAGGACAGAGTTCAGCTATCTGTTTTCCCTGGGTTATGCCAAGCTAAGCTATGGGACCGATGGCTGTACACTCCTATCATACTTGAGGGTGAAATCAATCTTTATACCCGGTTCCCAGCAAGAAACCAAACTCTCTTTTAAAAAAAAAAAAAAAAAATGATCAGACCATTCCTTAAGGAAAAGTATGCAACATTAGATGTGGACTGAGATGAAAAGTTGCCAAAGTAAACAAAATCTTAGTAACTTAAATACAGACTGGAAAATAAAAGTTCATCTCTGTTTAAAATAAACAATTTTAGATGATGTACAAAACAGATAAATGCTTCCTTTCATGTATTATTGTTCATTGCGCCTGAGTCCTGTCAGTTGCAGAACAAAATTGTGTCTGTGCAATTTTGCTTGCAATATCGCCAACAAACAAAACAATAGACACAAAAGAAGACAGTGAAGAGCTGATGAATGAAATTTATTTCTTCTTTTCTTCTGCAGCTTCCTGCTGCTCTCTAACTGTGACACCACGGGTCACTGCTCAGATTGTACTTCGTGTACTCTGAAGGGTCCATCCTATCTCTTCACATTAAAATCAAAAGTGACTGTTAAATCAGATGTGTAAAAAGCACCTGGCTTGAGGGATCCTAGAATGAGAAGTTAAAATTTAGTCCACAGTCTCACAGGGCTTGTTAATGATTAATATTCTAATCAGTTAGACCCTAAAACTTGCATACATTAACTTGTATTGGGTTGCTAGAGGTCAGTGGAAGAAAACTGCATCATATTGTAATTGGACTGCATTATTGGGGGTATTGGACATGTTAAACAACATTTAGATACATTAATACTGCTCCAAGTAAAGGTTGACCAGGTAATACGCCACTCCACTCTTTTTCCTATTTTAGGTTTTCTGCAAAATAGATTAAAAAAGATCCGCTATCTCATAATTATTTACACAAATCAATTTTTTTTTCCAACAGGGAAAAGGCATAAAGCCACTAATAAGAAAATACCCACAAAACATCTGTAAAATGCTTCTGATTGCTCCTTCTTCTCCTATTCTGGTGGATTTTTTTGTTGTTGTTGCTTTTGACAGCTGAGGCCACGAATTAGGTAATAGGTGTGTACACAAAGATTACACAGTGTGTCAACACTGTGATGACAGATTTGATCCGATCAAACTCATATACCCGCTCTGTGTAAACAAGGCAGAAAAAGATTATAATGTGACAGTTTCGGACAGTTTCAATTATATACAGCCAAACTGTGTATCTAATGACTAGAAAATAACTAACCATATGCTTTATTATTTTTTTGCAACAAAAATAGTTGATGTCTGTAATCTTGGGCAAAAATAAGTTACTCATTAACCAATAAGTTGGAAAAACACTCAAAGGTTGAACTCACTGTCCAGTGTTGTCATGAGTCATTTAACTTTATAACTCCGCTACTTAAACATGTTTTAACATAATTATCAGAGACTAACAAGCCTGCAACACAAATAAACCATAAAAAAGGTGAGTTTTCTTTTACAATTTTGCCCAAGAAAAAGTCTGTATAATATTGTTAGATCCCTGATTTTTTTTTTTTTTTTTTTTTTTTTACAGTCAGTCAGTTCAAACCTCCATCAATTGTACAGGTTATCAGAGGTGCATTTCTGAGAAAAAATATGTTGAATATGTTTGAATAAACAGTCACACCTCTGGTGCGTTACCACAAAGACGTCTTAAAGCAATATAGTTAAACACAAAGACGTGTTGCTGGCATTAAATTCAAAATAAGCACATATTTTCATAATAAAATAACATTTCTCCATTTCAACACTTGATATGTTGTCTTTGGTCTATTTGCAATTAAATATTGTTTCATGGGATTTGCAAATCATTGCATTTTGTTTTTATTTACATTTACACAGCATCCCAACTTTTTGGGAAACGGGGTTGTAAGACCAACATATCTTTTTATTCATGGTTTGTTTTGCTTATGTTTGCTATTCATTACACTTTTCTTACTATTGTTGCTGTATCATTCTGTTTGAGTCTTGCACCCCATTTGTCCTGTTTTGAGTCATATGTGTTATTGGTAATTATATAAAAAAAAAAAAAACTACATACGATGTATTGTCAAATGGTTATATTTCTTAAATTAACCTTTATTTATAGCAGCAGTTGCATCAGTTCATTTCAAATCAGTTGTAACCAACAATGAAGTATTTTACAATATGACATGAGCCTCCTGTGAAACTAATGTGCCGTGTTTAAATAACTTCCTCTGTTCACATCAGAGCTGCATGTTGTCTTTATAAGTCTTCCTTGATTTGTTCTATTCATTCATTGGGAGCTAGTGCCCTCTAGTGATCAGTGGGAAAGGGCAACAAACTTGTGGTGGATTAAAGACACCATAGCAGACACCATAGCAGTTCCACTTCATGCTTCCTTGTTTTAACTCCAACCCGTTTGGTTTATTGGAGGAAACAGGTTTGAAAATAATGTGTATTACAAAAAAACGAAAGCTTAATATTCATCATGAAATGGGTATTCTGGATGATCGCTCCACCTGTGTCAAGATACAAATTCAAACTGTTATTATTTGTGAGCATGGTGACAAGGATTTTAGTATCTCGTAAGACTTTCTTGCAGAACACAGTAAAAACATCAAAACTGATCAGATATTTTTTCCGTCAACTTACATCAGCAGCTCCACAAATCGAACATTTTTGTTCAGGGCTTCAATGGCTTTCATTTCTTCCTCAGTGAGTGAAAAATCAAATATCTGTAACAAAATGGGATTTGTTTTTCCTGAAATTATTTGGATGAATTTATAAAATTTTAGCACCATAACTTGTCTTGTACATTGGGGAGGGAAAAAGACAAAACGAACTAAAATAACCCACAATGGTAAACTACCTGGAAATTATGCTTGATCCTCTCGGGGCTGAAGCTCTTTGGAATCACTACAACTCCTCTCTGCACATTGAAGCGAAGAGCCACATGGGCACTACTCTTGTTGTACTTTTTGCCAATGGAAACAAGCACTTTGTCCTCCAGGAGAGGAGGACATTGCACATTCACCCTAAATCAGAGGCAGATATAAAACTTTTATCAAAGATTTACATCATAAGTGTTGAGGATTGCAATGTCACATGCTAGACTAATGTGGTGCACAGATGATTTGGTGTTTTCCAAATTATATTGCATTAGTTTAAAAAAAAAAAATTATGGCACAGATTTTTGTCTTTTCACTCTTTAGTTTGTTATTGAAAATGAATTCCTCATCTGAAAGCACAATGAACCAACAAACTCACTGATGGGTACAGATTTTAGTGTCATGTCATGGCAAAAAAAACAAAAAACTTTTACTGAGTATTTGCAACCACCCATGAGTAAAACTTACATTTAAAAGCATCACACGACCCTTAAAAAGTGCACATTTCTTAAAACCTACTTACCAGGATGGATCTCGGGAGGAGCCAATTGGACAATAACCAACAATCACAATGTCATTCTGACGACAGAACTCCAGAAGTTTGGGTTGTGTGAAATATGGATGACATTCAACCTGCAGGTCAAAAGAAAGCGTAGAAAATTGGCCCCAAGTGAAGTAAGATGACATCAGTACCCTGCTCTTATTGGCGCAAATAAAATCCACTCAGACAGTCTTGTGCGTCAAGAAGTTTCCTTTCATGAAGCAACTACTTCAGATTTATTGACATCCTCTCAGCAGCTGCTGATACAATAGCTCAAAATATAACAAGACAAGAAAGACCTTCTTACTAAAGGGTATACTACTATGAACTGCACTTTACTATTGCACTACATACACTATGCTATGTGTTGTCAGTGTGGGTCAAAAGGGACAAGTGTGGGTCACCTGGTTGGATACAGGTTTGTGTTTGAGGCCAGGTTTATTCAACAGAAGCTCCAGCTGCCTCCGGTTGAAGTTTGAGACTCCCAGTGATTTAACCAACCCAGCGTCTTTGCAAGCCTCTAATGCCTGTTGAGAAGAAAAGATTGACATCCTTTAAGACCGATAGTGATTATCTTTACAGACTTACTGAGATAAAGGAGAAAAATATAAAGCACAAGGATGAGGGGAAAAGAGTGTTCTTTGGACACCTGGCAGTTTATGACACTGTACTTGTCGGTTTGAACGTTCTGGTATCAAAAGATTGTATGCAAATGTTATTTTCCCTATTTTCTCAGAAGACATTCAAGAAATGCACAGAAACAATAATAGCTCTTTCAAGCCATAGATAGGGCCACCATTTACATGCATGGCCACCACGATTACGTGATATTTTATTAAATACTATCACAACAAGATCCATGCAAGTAACCGATACCACTTTAGAAGTTATCATATTCAGCAGAACCCGATGGCACAGATTCAACTCTACGGTTATTTTCTCAGGCTGCAGTTACTGGAGTCTTTAAAAATATTTTAAGAATACAGTTGTACATTTCATAGTGTTTTTCGTAGCTGCACAAAGACTTAGGTGTTTGATGTGCTGTGCTTCATATAACATATGACATAAAGTAAAACCCTGTAGAAACACTGTAAAACACTGGGATGTATAAAGTTATAAAACAGAAGAACAGAACTCACCTCCCATGTTGCACACAGGTCTGTGTGATGATAGATGTATTTTCCATCAGCGTCTTTTGGGTAAAATTCATTTCCAGGCTAGAATGTAAGCACAATTCAATACTTTGCATTAAGATTAGAATATAGGCTATATCCTGTGAGCTGTAGTGGTGTGATCTAAGCATGGTCATGCAGAAATACTGTACCATGTGAAGGTATGGAAGTGCAGCTCGCGTCACTATTTCATCTTCATACAAATATCTGACTATGACCCAAACACTGAAAACACAGATGGCTGATTCCAGTTACGCAATCTTAAGCAAACGCACAACAGGCTGTTTAATTTGATCTCAACCCTTAAAGGATGAGCTACATTTCACACATTTAGTATGCAGCTATCTTGCATAAATATAACGATTTATTAGACTGGCTCGTCCATATTTCATAACTTAAAAAAAAACAACCCAAAAAACTTTACTGTTACACCCCATTCGGGGGTCAGTGTAATCACTTCCTGTTTTATTTTGAAATCCCCCATCTGTAGTGTTCAGAGGTGCCTTACTTCCTTCTATAGATTTGTTTCCCGCCTGTTTCATTACCTACCCGAGTTCCTCATCAGGTGGTGGTGTAGCAGATATAATGCCCCATTGTTCTCTTCTTTGTTTCTGCATAGCAAAGTTGGATCATGATGTAAGTCTCAGACTTCTGTCCTCTAGCCCACCTGTCTGTTTTTGGACGTTGCCTCTTTTTTTGGGGGGGATTTGCTCTGGCCTCCACCTTTTCTTTTCATTGGCTTGCACTTTTACTGTAAACCAGCCTTTTCGTAATTAAAACACTCTTTTCATTGATGTAGGCCTACTGCCTCGGTGTTATGGAGCCTATTTGGGTCCTCCTCCCTCTCGTGAACCGTAACGGTACAATTGAATCCGCTGGACTAGTTACACTCCATCACTTGATGGCTAGATAACACACAGGTGTGTGCGGAAGCCGGCGGAACGCTAATTATTGACAGGAAGTCACGCACACACGGACACAAGATAAAACAGGAAGTGCAGAGCGTTGTGACAGTACAAAGTTTTGTAAGTAAAGATATTTGTGTTCCTTTATTTAGCATAGTTTTCCATCAGCACGCTTTTAGAAACTGGAGTAACTTCTTATTTCAAATCATCCTGCTGGAAGGAAAACATATTTGTTAGTCACATAAATCTGTGTTTTACTTTGTAAGGGAACCAAATGGATGACTGATTGTATAGAAACCTTGAAGGCCATCGGAAGCTCAACAATGTAGAGATCCACATAGTCCAGTTTTAAAGCTTTGAGTGTCCTCTCCAAGGCCGGTCTCACCAACTCTGGTGGATGGAAGGTATTCCAGAGCTGAGAAAAATAACACATTGCTCATTAAAAAACCTTTCGATCAATTTGAAGTCAAGCAAAGGAAACATTTCTGCTGCTGGGAAGCAGATGAGCATTCAAACTATCCAACCATTAGGCCTAAGAACGACCTGATGAATTCTTAAAGGAGTAATTATCGAAGTAAACTGAGACACCTGACATAATATGACAGGATGTATTACCTTTCCACAGTAAAAGATTTCCTCTCTTTTGACAGTTCCATCAGCAATCTTCTCTCTAATGGCTTGACCTACTTCGTGCTCATTGAAATATACCAATGCCCCATCAAAGTGCCTGTAACCCGCTTCTATGGCCAGCTTGACACACTCGAGAGTCGTGCCTCTGGGTGTCTATTGGAGATACACAGAAAATGTAATTATTATTTGACCTGGTTTTGTTCAAGTTGCAGTAATGTGCAACTTGCATCATGCGTTCCTATTTGTAAGCAACAAACAGTGACACTCCTAGACAGAGTTGTCTTGGTTAGTAAGGCAGTAACAATCCAAGTTTGTCTAAATCCAGAAACACACACACACACACACAATACATTCTTACCGTTCGAGGGTCCCCATATGTGCCCAATCCCAGGAGTGGAATACAGTTCCCGTCACTGAGAGGGATACTCTGGCTTTTTGCTGCTCGATCCATGTTTGTGCAAATGTGCAAAACTGAACTGCTCTCTCTCTATTTATCTGAGAGGTAATGTAAAACTTGACCATGAACATTGAACCCTGACACTTTATCTTCAGTTCACTAATGTCATTGGCTTCTAACTGAACTACAGTGTAAAACAGTTTGACCTGACATTTTAATTATTGAACAATAATAAAATACTATATGTTCTTACACATTGTGTTTTCATCAAATTAGAACAAATGGTGACGCAGAGGATTTCATTCCACCAGTTAGGCTAAATATGATTTTAAATATGATCCAGCTTTTCAGCCTACTGTGTTGAACAACTAAATGTTATTAATATAGCTCTTAGGTTAGGTTAGGTTAGGTTAGGTTAGGTTAGGTTAGGTTAGGTTAGGTTAGGTTAGGTTAGGTTAGGTTAGGTTAGGTTAGGTGGTTACTTTATTTTTCGCTACAGCAGCATACGGGAAGCAATAAGATAATAATAGGATAATAAAAAGCAATAAAATAGCAGTTAAAAAAAACATTAAATATAAAATATTAAATATAAAATGCTTGTCGATCGAACAGCTCAAATATGCATAACTGAAAGCAGTTCTAAAATAATTGTACTTATACATGCTTCCACCAACTGAAGGTATGGCAATGATGATCAAAATATTATTATTGTATTACATTCATATACAAAGAAACGCAGACAACCAATCATAGTATAGCCTAATAAAAATATATATATTTTTTTTTAAAAAGTATTCGTTTTGCAGATGTTTTTTATTTTTTTTATTTATTAAAACGGTTGGTGTTAATTTTCAATCGGTCTGAGCACATACTCCAATCGGTTTGGTAGAAGTGATGCCAGATGCCCGAACATGTTTTTGAACCATGAAATGCCAGAAAAGTAACGTTATTAGAAGTGTAACGTAAACAGTGATCTTACGTTACATTATTTCTTTTGAAAAAAAAAAAAAAAGTGCCGATATTTGGAGTAGGAATGATATATATATAAAAAGAAAATCCGCTCCAGCTGTGGAGTTTGTGCTCTGACACTCAGCCAGTGCGATATTTTAACCCCACCCCTCGCTTGCCGCAACGAGCGCGTGCGGTGCAATTTCAGCAACGTCTGCTGCACGCGACGCGGGCGTGCGACAACTGGGTGTATTTTATCTGTCGCGCTACAGGTTTTGTTGTTACAGTGTAGGTATTGTCGTTTTAGGGAAAGACGGCAGGGTATCAACAGCTCGGTGTTTGAAAATGATGAACTGGCAGAGAGTGAAGAGGACAACGATGATGATGCTGATGATGCTGATGATGCTGATGATGATGATGATGCTCTCCTCGTGCAGGGTGCGATAGAAATGACTCGCGTGGGTATGCGCAGATAAATTTAGCTTTGAAGAATAAAAAAAAGTGCCGCAAATGGATGGCTGCACAGGAACACAGGAGTCGGTGGCCGCCGCTGTCATCATCGTTGGGAACGAAGCAGAGAGCATGCCGGTGCAGGAGTCCGGTGCAACCGACCAACATGACCTGGACACTTGCCCCGTTTGCCATCTAAACTTTCACAGTCGAGAGCCCAAACTTCTGCCTTGCCTGCACTCCTTTTGCAAGAAATGTTTGCCTTCACCCTCCAGGAATTTGGCCTCGATGGAGCCGCTGAACTCCCAGGCTGAAGGCGCGACCAAACCACGTGAGTCACTTTGTTTACAAACAATGAGGATCGATTTAACGTATCACCTTTCCACCGAGAAGGAAGCTAAAAATGAACTGTGTACGTACAACTTAAATCATTAAAAAAAAATACATTTTACGCACGTGTATACCTTTTGATTATAAATATCTCGTGTTATATCAGTTGTGTTTTCCACAGCACGTGTAAGTCCAGTTTGACTGATTTGCTCCTGTTTGGTTGCAGTGAATGTGATCCGCTGTCCGGTGTGCAGGCAGGAGTGTGTGGAGATAGATGTGATGGATAACGTCTTTGTGAAGGACTCCGTTGAGGCTCCCAGCAGCACAGTGGAGAGGACAGTCCAGGTTGGTGGCAAACTGCATCACCATACGGGGGCAGACTTGTAACTAGTTTTTAGGGTCATGGTTATAATATGATGAGCAAAGCCCTGAGGGTTGGATCTGGGGGAATTTGGGCAGCAGAAGTGACACAAAGGAGCCGCAACTGGATACCCGGGTATAACAGGATTGTCCCACTGATGTCATTCTTGCAGTCAATGTGTTCCTCTGCTTTACCTCATGTTGCCTGCTTACTAAAGATCAGCCTCTGCTTGTCTCATGCACCTGTAGCTCTGTATGACCTGCGATGACAACACGGATGCTGCTGGCTTCTGTGTTGACTGCGTGGAGTACCTGTGTGCCACCTGCGTGGAGGCCCACCAAAGAGTCAAATTCACCAAAGACCACATCATCAGACAGAACACAGAAGTATCACAAGGTATTCTAATATGTGTTCTGTTTCTTTGACAAAGGAAAGCGCTATTATGTAATCAGTGTTATTGCTGTTTGAAATAATATTTTCATGGGCCAAATGATAAATACACCTCATGTTTGATCCCTCCTCAGAATCCACTGAGGGTCTAAATAATAAGCTCTTTGTTGTTTTCCAGAGATCCATGGTGTGTCGACTCAGAGGCCGATGTTCTGTGACATCCACAAACAAGAGCCGCTGAAACTGTTCTGTGAGACCTGTGACCTACTTACCTGTCGTGACTGCCAGCTCGCCAAGCACAAAGACCACAAGTACTGTTAGAATTGACACTCAAATGGAAAGAAACGTTTCCTACACCCGTGTATATGTTTCCGTTTTTGTTATGTTATTATTATATTTAACAAAGACCTGGAGTTCTTTAGATTGATATGTGACATGTGATTTACATAAATAAGCCATAAAAGGAGTCGCATACTGTATGAATCATGTAAAAACCTCATAGTAACTGCAGCATCGACGTGTTATGTCCTTGAGCACTACATACATCGCTGCTGGTCACTTAGTGGAGCAGCAGGAGAAAAAACTCCATCCAGGGATTTATTTCACAAAAACACTCAGTAACGTTTCATAATTCTTTAATTTTTTTTAGTGTGTGTGTGTGTGTGTATTGACTCTGTAATGTTTTTTAATTAGTTACCAGTTCCTTGAAGATGCTTATAAAAACCACAAACAGCACATGGAGAGTATGACCCAGCAGCTGCAGGAGAAAAGGAAACTGATTGAAGAGGTGTCAGACTCCATAAACAGTGGGTATGTACACTATTTCACTTTTCCACAAGTATGTGGAATTAAAAAAAATGTGTTGGGAACAATCATAGTTTATAGAACTACTTCATAAGAACACATTTTGCTCTTCCGTACGACCTCTGGATCTCATGAATAAGAAAAACCCGGTAACGTATTAAGGAAAAGATAATTCATAGCTCCATTTACAATGAGATGCTTCCAAAATGTCTTTTGACACACTGTTTGATATTGCAAATCATTTGTGTAATATGCAGCCATAATAAATGTCTGAAATAGTTACCTATTGATAATTGCTTTGCAGACTTCTTCTGGTTGATCAGAACCGGACATCTGTTTATAATGAAATAAAGAAGTCCATCTGCAGTTTGATTCTGGAGATAAACAAGAAGGGAAAGATGTTAGTCAATCAGCTTGAGGTATGACTATAGTTTTTAAATACATAATAACTATAAGAAAGCATTTACCACATGCTGTCGTCCTGTAGCTTGCTGCGGTGTTGATTCCAAAAGAACAGTACTTGACTGTTACCCTGAGGCCCAGAGTGAATCCCCTCAAGCTGTTCGAACACCGCGCCGTTGACTTTATTCTTGTTTTCCAGGCTGTGACGAAGGAGCATGAGAGTGTCTTGCGAAAACAGCAGGAAGACATTGGCTATCTATCCAGACACTTGGATCATGTCATCAACTTCACCAAATGGACCACAGCCAGGAGCGGGGGCACGGCCCTCCTGTACTGTAAACGTCTGGTGAGGCCTGTCTGGTCCTTTATTCACTCAGCAGTATCTCATCACAGTCTTGTTTTCTCAATCTGAGACCCGGCTCTGAAAAGCCAGTCAGGAGCCTGCTCCGTCTTGGACTTAAAGTGGGAACATATGCTTTCTGTAGCACGCAAGTGTCCTCCTCTGAAAATTATTGATAACATCCCTTCTGTTGCAGATTCTCTTTCAGATTGGAAACCTCCTGCGGGCGAAATGCAGTGCCTCATTTATACCACAGAGCACTGTGCGCTTCCAGTGTCGGGCCTCTTACTGGGCCGCCAATGTTGATCTGGGTGAGACGTAAACAAATGATCTGATCTACAACCCTGGCAATGGATTCTTCATTTTTCTGTTCTCCTTGTTGTGGATAACTTGAAACCTCATCCAGATTTTACTGTTGTGTACTACTGGCAGATTTGAAAAGCATTCTCCTTCCACGAGATTGTAATTGATCATTTGCACAGATGGTCCGATTAGGATTTATAAGGGACTTATTAAACAAGCATGTCAGATAACCCAGAGGGGCTTCTTGAGGACTGATACCACTTGGATTAAGGAAACGGATTCTGGGAAAAGCTCTGAAGGATTCAGAGGTCCAAGATCTTAACAGGGACCCAAAATGATTAATATTTACAGCAGTTGCAGCTCATTTGAGTCCTGACCAAACTGCTGAAATGAGAGATTAACCCAAGTCAGTCAACAGATTGCCAGAAATGTTGACAATTTCCCTGATTAGTTGTTTAAATTAAGCAGAATTTGTTGGGGAAAAATCTCAAATGTTGTCTGGTTCCAGCCCCTCCAATGAGGGATTTATTGCACAATTGTAAATTAAATTCCATTTGTTTTGGAGTTCGATGCCATCACTTTGGACTTAGTAAACTTCTGATTGGCATTTTATAGAATAACCAAAATAATCAAAACATTTTAACTGATATTATTGTCAACAGTTGCTAATTGCCATATGTTGTAGCCTCACTGGTTGTGTTTATTTCTGCCCAAACCTTCTTTTCACAACAGTTCTCTGGAACATTCTCTCAGTATTGTGTATTTTTTTTTTTCTCACTACTTGTTATGCTCATCCTGTCTCTGTGTGTCTGTTCCCTCAGGCACTTTAGTGGTGGAGAGTGCACCCGGCCACCAGCTGGGTGGTTTTCAGGGTATCCCTCATCAGCTCCCTCACCCTGGGCAGGGCCCCTCAGGCTCACCCCACAGCTTTGCCGTGGGAGCTCCCCACAGCACTCTGGCTCAGCTCCAGATGCAGGTGGACAAGCTAAACCCGCAAGCCCACTGGCAGCAACAGCCACCTCCTCCACCCTGGACATGGTACCAGAGCGTCCGACTGCAGCGAACAGTCCCCGGGCCCCTGCAGGGAGGCTCCGCCTCCAACATTATACCTCCCCAGCCAGGACGCAGGTTTATGGTGCCTCAGCCCAACCATGTCAGCCCGACTAGCGGCTTCCCGAGTCCTACATTTTCTCCCCAGGTTACTACGCGTTTCTGTGCGTGAGAGGGTGCATGCATGCCCGCGTTCCTTTGACTGACAAGCCCTCTTAACAAGCACCGACAGCGGATTGCATCGTCCTAAATAGGGCTGACAGCCTTCACATCCGGGGCAATTTATGTCTTTCCTTGTCAGGATGGGTTTTAGTCTTGGATGAGCTTATGACACAAAATCATAAAGTAAATCAGTTAAATCTGTGTTGCACCAGCTGCCAACATGTGACAGAGGACCCAGAATTCCATAAGCAAGGATTGATAATATCTTGTCATCTGAGTTGTTTAGTCTAGTTCAGAGTGTGTTTTGGTTCCTGCTATGAAGTATAGGATCACTCACAGGACAATACTGGCAGGTGAAGTACACGCATAAGTTGGGTCACACTGATGTGACCAAGCTGTTGGGCTGCATAAGGAACTGATAGTAAAGAAATATACCAGTACTTAAGTTTTCAGCTTGTGTTCTGGGTAGCAGTTGTTTTTTTCTTTATACTTCTACTATGGTGCAAGCAGCTTAAAGCAAAAAAAGGAAAACTGACAACATAATTCTTGTCCATAATGTTTGCAATGCCATTGTTATATCTTGGCAGCTCTTAGTGCAGATTAATTGGAAGAATTACCTCATAGCATTCATGATGAAAAGAGAAGCTGACACGCTCAGGCAAGTTTCAAATCTCTGCAAGTTGATTATCAAACTGTTGCTGAATAAATTCAAACTGATGGTCTCCCAGACGGTTTGCGAAAACAGCGACTGCTGCATTTTATGAAACACGATTAGTATTAGAGCACTTTAAAAATCTGTATTAAATCTTAAATATTGTATCCATGGACTCTATAAGCAACAATCAAAGCATTAGGTTTTCTTTGAGTGTGGATTGATCACATTTTATTGAAGTCAATAGAATGTCATTTGTGTTAAAGTCAGACCCCAAAGCTGATTTGAGGTTTTCAGGACAGTGATTTGAGGCGGCGTGTGTGTGTGTGTGATTGTACTGTAGCATAATGTTGTAGAACATGTTGCTATCCTCCTGTTTATGTATCTGAACTACGGTAAATCAGACACATGCATTTAAATGTTTCATATAAATGCTCCTTTTCATCTCCATCATCACATGCTTTCAGATGTTTACAGGAATGTAGCATAAAAGTGATCTCCGTATTTCTATGTTTCCCTCCTTCGTTGTAGCATCATCTGAGGGGGATGGGAAGCAGCTCCAGCTACCAAACCAAACCTATT
The DNA here is from genome assembly GCF_029030835.1 of Brachyistius frenatus. Lineage (NCBI taxonomy): Eukaryota > Metazoa > Chordata > Actinopteri > Embiotocidae > Brachyistius > Brachyistius frenatus. The sequence goes on along the minus strand of NW_027210618.1, from coordinate 2,808,009 downwards.
GATGGGTTCTCCTCTTCACCTCTCTACACGCATGTAACCCCATTGGCCATCAATGGCGGCGCAAGTTCTCCTCAATCACAACAGGCGGTAAGCGACTCCCTCTGTTGACTTTCCTTAAGACTATTATCATTCCATAATATCAGTTTTTTGAGTAAATGATATACAATGTTGTGTTTAGATTGAGTCCACATGTGTGAGCAGGAGGAACGACTCGGCTGGTTCTATAAACATGATGAAGTCAAGCTATCCTCAGGGGCTACCAAACAGAAATGGTACGTCTGTGCCATCAGTGGTGTTGCACTTGAATATATTTTTGTGACATGCATACATACACATATTGTTGTTGTCTTTATAAAAACAATACACTAACAGATTTTAATTTGACTTAAGTGCAACATTCACTAGGGCTCGCTGCTGCATCCCAGGAGGAAAAAACAGGGTAGGGAGATAACCGTGCACTCGCTCTCACAGACACGTACATGACCCTCGTTCTTTGGTGCTTTTGACCTCTCCAGTGTTTTGTTTTTTTCCTTAAATTGCCTCTTGTTTTGCTCTTGAGGACTGACTCCTGGAAACCTGCAGAAACACACCGGGCCAGCGGAGCAGTGGGCTCTGCTGTGAAGAGGAGACGAAGGTCTTCTCCGGGGCCACTCATTGTCATCAAAGATGAGCCAGATGATGATGGCAGTTATGTAAGGAGACAATACGTTATCATTACAGTCTAATGAGTATTTTATGTACATATTTTACTTTTGGTAGACACGTTTACCTAAAGCTTAATGTAGCAAGACTGCATTTAAAACAATAGTAATAATACAAAATTATGAATTAAAGGAATATTGTTTTTGTTTATGACTTGAGTTTCGGTCATAGTTAGCATAATGTACTCGAAGTACTTAATGAGATCTTGAAACAGGCAGTATTGTTACTATGAAGGCAGTTGAGGCGAGAAACATAAACAGTCAGGCAAGTTGTAAACAAGCCAAACGCTTAGACTGATTATTAAAACTCCGGTACTTAGAGGAAAGTACAAAAGTGAGCGCACCTGAAAAGTAATGATCCTCTATCTGTACCACTGTGTGCTACATATACGGCAAATACTGTGCATCAAAGCTGAAGCAAGAGCTCAGTCTGTAAACTTTGACATTTAAATGGACAATTTAGGTAGTACTCTTGTTTGCCGGCTTTTTTCTTTCAAATGGGTTGTTTTCACAGTTCTCTGTCATTAGTACGTTTTAATTGACCAAAAATATGATTGCCAAAAGTGTGAAAATGTAACCCAGTTTGTATCCCTTTACATTTCCAAATGTGACTGTCCCGTTGACGAATCTGCGAACCCATCAGACCTCTGAACCTTCAGTTCAGCGCAGGTGTCAATTCATTCCATATTGGGTAGAATATGAGGGTTTTTTTTCCCCTCTGTTTTTGGATTTCAGGCACATGCTAATCAAAGAGCCAGTCTCCCTGATAGCACAGATGACCAACCCCAAATCCGTTGCCAAGGTGAAGGGAACAAACTCCCAGCTCAAAGCACAGATGACAAACGCCACAGCCCTTCACAGCCTCCAAGCAGTCCGTGCGATCAGAGTAAGACGAGAGCTCCACATCACATCCGTTCAGTGGGAGGAGGACGGCAGGCAGACCAAAATCAAGCTCGGCTGGAAGACTCTAATGAAGTCTTGTGTGCTGTGTGTCAGACGGGCGGAGAGCTGCTGTGCTGCCACAGGTGTCCCAAAGTTTTTCATCTGACTTGCCATGTTCCAACTCTCCTCAAAACTCCCAGGCAAGCTCTGTAAAAATGTTATTTATTGCTGGTGTCAGATGAAAATGCCACAACTCGTGTCTTCCCATTGAATCAGACAGTGATTCACTGATTCCCTGTGGAGTAAAAAAAAAAAAAGACGCTTCATCGCTTAACAATGTGGCTGTTTTTGACTAGACGTTTTGACATTTTGGAGGTGTATGGTTTTCATCTGACAGCAGCCTTACGCACTTATTGATTGATGTTCCTGCGTACTGGCTTTTCTGTTGACTCTCTGGATTGTCTCTTCCCAGTGGGGAATGGTTTTGCTCTTTCTGCCGTGACCTGTTATTGCCTGAGATGGAGTACGACTGCAAATCTGAAGCCAAAACAATAAAACGGGAGACAGATTCTGAAGGAGGATTTTCCCCTGTGGACAAACGAGTCAGTACTTTTTTATAATTTAGGAGCATTTACAGAATTATAGTAATTATAATAACAAATGGTTTGATTACCATAAAGTTAAGTTGAAACTTGTGCACCATCAAGTTTGTCGTGACATTTTTCAATTGTCTAATTAGTTTGTAAAACACTAGTGAACAATGTGTCATTTCATTTCATTGAATTCAATTTCAAATCCCAAGCAAGGTAGCTACAAATATTACGAACAGAGCACCAACAAACATCATATGATATCATCAGAAGTTTCATTATTACCATGATGTTCCACCCAAAATCTATAATTTGGATATCAAACATCTCACCTCGCCTCTGTGATTAGAAGTATAAGGTTTGGAGTTCCGTCCATCGTAGTCATATTTGACCAAAATGTGTCTACGCAAGTCTATCCTTATCTGTCACTTTTTCGAGTATGAGTGCAAACGATAGCAACTTCCTCTTCATCCTTCATTGGACGCTGAGTCAGTAGCCTAACTCACTCATTGCCCGGCCTCGCACTCACTTCTTCCATGTTTATTGGTCTAAATTTGAACACTAAAACACAAGAGAGGCAGTTCTCCTGACCGAGAGCGGGAAGTGAGTTCTCCAGAGTGCACGAAGTAGTCTATATATCTAACAAAGCTTGCTAAAGATGTTTAATGTTTGCACTGTGAAAGCAGGTTATGTTTAGAAACTATTGTAATTTACTGAAATAAAACTTACCACAGCCAACAGTCGATAGTGGCTAAAGGGTACGATACTCATAAATAGATCTGGGTTGAGTATTCCTGTCATGAATCAATCGTAGTATCTGTTTGGCCAACCAAATATGGTTTAGGAATTATTGTGTAGATGTAGAAGAATAATATTTATTGATAATAGTATGCGGGAAAATTTCAGATTCATTGAGTTTAACACGGAGGTGTGTTGATCTGAACAGCACTACGCAGTGTTCTGCGATGATTTACCACCAGCGAATAATCAGTGTTTCAGCTGACACCAACCAGATTTGATAAGTTTGTAGAGACAAACCTTACCAGTACGATACAGCACTTGACTGTATGACATTGGCAACAAAGAACAGATTGGAGAACTGTATTTGTTTTCTCGGTTATCTGCTGACATGCACTGATTCAAATGTATGTTTTTCTATCACTGCAGAAGTGTGAGAAGCTGCTGCTGCACTTGTTTTGCAGTGAGCCGAGTTCAGACTTTCAAGAGCCTGTGTCCCCCTCGGTGAGTCTGGATGGAGGCCCGACGGACTGGAGAGGAAAAGTTCACAGGATTAGTGTCACATGGAGTTACTGTAACTGCAGTTTTAATTATATGTAATGTGTCTTATTTATGAGTAAAGACAAAGAAATGATTAACCAGGTACTGTAAATACACAGTGAACTATCTAGCTGACACACGGCTTCTAGTATTTTTCACTTGCAATAAGTGAAACATTGAGATTTAAAGACATTGCAGTACACGTGACACTTTGTTATCCTGCATTTGATCAGTGTCCAATTTTGGCTTGAAATGGCTGTTTATTATAAACCCTCACATAACAAATCAAGGTAACAATCTATAACCTCTTGTGCTTCATGCTGACATGTGATCATTTATAAATACAAGAAATTACTCATGCTCTTACTTCAACATCTGCCCATGAAGTTTTATTATTTTATTATCTCTCCCTGTCTAAATACTGTAGGTATGTGCGAATAGCAGGCTGACTATAAAGGGACCAGGGAATCTCTCCACTGTGAAAAAACGTCTGGAGGCTAATCTGTGCTACCAAAGCACTGCAGAGTTTGTGTCGGACATCAGGGTGATCTTTGGAAACTGTGCAGCCTTCAGTGAGGTACTGTTTGCAGGATATTTTAACAAAAGCCCTCTTCACAGCATTACTTCGTTTTTGACACCTGGTAATAAACTGTTTCCCTCTTTTTTATTTTTTATTTATCTTCCTTCCATGCAAGGCTGACGATGAAACCGCCAGAACACGTAGGAAACTGAAAGATGTCTTGGAAGAGTACTTGAAGCTCATCTACCCCGACCAAACCTTTCCAGAAATCAAACTGGAGATGATATCCACTGCTCCACCTGATTCTCAACTCTCATCTCCTGACAATACGTGCCAGCTTGCAAAGCGCCAGCGCACATGCTCAGACTCCCCGGAAACTACCGGCTGTCCCAGTGGAGCGGAGGGTGTTGCATGAAAGTACAAATCCGCCTCATCATCGTGATATTCAACCAGATGTTACGTGGGGTGTAACACTTTATTATAAACATTTGTGATACACAATGACCTACAGGGCACCACAAATATTTTATATGTTTCGAGATTAAATAGTATCCCAAACAAAGAACTGTGATACAATTCTATTTTCTGGACTAAACAGCTTTAAAGTTGTTGGATTTCCATCTCTGACCAAAACTTGAAGATTAAAACTGGGGGTCATGGCAAAACATACATAAATACATACTGTACATGCAACACCTTTAGGTATTTACAGGGTAAAGCTAACTGGCTGTAATGGCTGCTAAAAGCCATTTTTCTCAGTTAGCCAACAAGCTTATGAGCTAATGAGCTCATACATGGAGCGGTCATGTCTGGTGTGTTTCTCCTGTTCAGTTCTCCATGTGTAAATACTGTACAACTGTGATCAGAAGGGTGATAATCATGAGCTTTGATGTTTGGGATTCATCCAATATGGCATCAAATGTATCACGGGGCCCCCGTGGACTCGAGGGCCAGTAAATAAAAAGATCAAAGGAAAAGTAGGTTGATAAAAATGACACTTTCTCACATCATTACACAACACTAGAAAATCCCGGCTGAGACTGGGTTTTTGGGGCTGACGCCATTACCGAAATTCATAAAATCTTGATATTGCTAATATCGACTGAATTGTGGGTATTAAACACCTGTGACAAAGATACATAATGGTGGCAGGATATTTTATGTTTAATGAAAAACGTATTGTCAGTCAATCAATGCACTGAAACAGTGAACTTGACTTTGAATGTAGTCATTATTAACAACTATAAACAAACAAATAGAACCGTTTTTAAATCATCTCAAGTATCTTTATCTTAGTTTAAAAAAAATTTAAAAAAATATCGGACAACATATATGTTGACAAACAGAAAAACAGCACTGATAAATTGGTCAGGCTCTATACAATATTTCTGTTTGCTTTAATTTGTTGAGCTTTTTGATTTAATGTTGTACTGATTTAATGTTGTAAAGGTGAACATCATGTGTAATATTATTAATTTGTTTACAATATTCATTAACAATGCTTCATTAAAAAAAAAACTAAGCACACGGCCGATGGAACAATATGTGAGAGTCTATTTTTTTCAGGATAATTTCATTCAGTAACATACTTTCTTATAAATACATGTCTGCTTTTTCAGATGAGAACCAGAACATTTGGCCATAAATCTACTTGCATGCAAGTCAACTTGCAAGTATTAACAGGGTACAATTGAATAAAATTGTTTAAATCTGAGTAATGGCTCAAGGGTACTTCTCCTTCTATACAGTCTACATATTTATCATATTATTTCCGTGTTAATTGAGTCTCTCAATATCTTGCTTGAAGAAAATAGCTTTCTTTACAGTTAAGCAAAGTCACTTCCTTCTTCTATGTTTCTACAGTTGTGTTGAGAAACTCGAGACCTTTGGGCCCCACAGGGACGTCCTCAGTCTGCCTGGCCATGTTAGTGGCCCTCTGCAGATTGACACAGATGTGGCAAGACAAGCTTTGTTGAGCTTCAAAGGAACTGTACTGCCCCCACCTACCCCCTCCCCATCCCCACAAGATTAACACTGTTTGAATGCGACCTCTGCCACTCCAATTTCCTCTCCCAATGAGCTAGAAGGTCAGTTCATGCTTCTTGTTAAAACCCAAATGTAGATTGGAGGTGGAGAAGAGGAGTGAGGGCAGGCAGATGTTCACTGTGTCCCAGACAGCCGAGCTCAGCCTGGCACTGGTCTGGTTCTCCTTTTGGACATTCTTCATTCCTTATATGGTACATTATCTCTCCTCTATTACATCAGACAAAGATAAGGTGGAGGACAAGTCAGCAGTAAAGAGGTGCTCTTTGTTATTCTGATAAGTGTTGCAGAGCGGGTGGCCTCCTCTTTGACTGATAGATGACTGCAGGAACCATATGCTGCAGTATAATCTTAACCTCGAGGTACTATGACACCAATAAATGTATATCCAGGACCATAATAGTGGTTTTTTTGTTTTGTTTTAGTCATTTAGCTAAGATATTAACATGAACTTGCAAAAAAGCTGCTGAGGTTAGTAAATCCTTTACAATAAACAACATGTCTTCTTTTGTTCTTATCAAGGTTAAATGGCTGCACCACAGTGCGGCAATGTAAGAGCCGATTGATTTCTTTTGTTCTTTTTTATGCAACTGCAATGAAAAAGAGAGAAATAAAAGCAGACATGATGTTTACTGTGATGGATTACCTACTCAAGCAAGTTCTCTGCAAGCTCATATTTATGCCAAAATTGTATTCTAGATGCAAACACTGAAAAAGGTCGCTGTAGTTTCTGAACACGTAAGATAAAATAACTTAAATCTTCAACCCCAGTGGCCAGCTCTTTTCTAAACTGAAATGAATGGAGATAAGTGACTGTCTGGAAAGTAATATTATGCACTTTAATGGGCCGCAACATAAAAAACACTCGTGCGGTCTATTAAAATGTGGGCTCATTGAGAGATTGTCAACCGAGTAGAATTACCAACAAAAAGAAAACACAGACTGTGGTGGATTGAAGAGCGTATTGAGACACGACTCGTCGCACACCAGAATTTTGACAGTGCAGTTATCCATATATAACTGTCATATACTTGTGGACTTTCCTGTATGCCTGTGGTGTCCCGATATCAAGTCCTTGGTGATGTTTCTTGACTGGCTAGACTGGTGGTGGAGACATATGGCTCTGATTAGAAGATCATTTAACCTCTCTCTGTCACCATGCCCAGAGTTAGGAGACTGATTGAATTTGCAGAGGGCCTTAGTTGGTACAAAATGTTTATAATGCAGTCTAGCAATTATTTCTCCACTTCTTGCCAGGTCTGGTAGACTTGTGTTGGGGTGGGGGAGGGTGTGTGTGTGTGTGTGTGTGTGTGTGTGTGTGTGTGTGTGTGTGTGTGTGTGTGTGTGTGTGTGTGTGTGTGTGTGTGTGTGTGTGTGTGTGTGTGTGTGTGTGTGTGTGTGTGTGTGTGTGATGTGTGTCTGTGGCTTGTTTATACCCAGCCCCTTCTTACAGTTCATGATCACTTGGGCTGACATATGAGTGAGTTCATGTGGCACAGACGCAATCTTTAATTCATTAACTTTAATAGAGAAAAACAGGCTTAGTAAGAGGACTACAGAGACCTGTAACACCACCGTGACATATAATGGAGGAAGCAATAGCACAGAGCCAGGTTCCAATTGGATTTGCAATCTCCATTCAAGTGCAATAAACTCAAAAATAAGTGAATAACTGCAGTTATTTGCAGATGGCGGTAGTGAAAATATAATTTTTTTTTGTGATTTCCCCATTTCTCCTGAGATATCCAAAAAGGTTTCAAGGCGTACAGTCTGGACATAGCCACAACACATTTTCAAAATACCCCCAAACCAGCTCCAGATGTTGAGTAATCACTACAATCATTAGTCACAGACAGAAAAACTCGACTCTGCTATTGATGGGGAGACAATTTCCATGTGTGCATGCATACTTCACGGCACAGTAGCCCGAAGACACTTGCAAGTCCTAAAGTGCACAAAAAAAAGAAAAGAAAAATATGACAGCCCTAATTTCCCAAGGCAGTATTTTAGGTCTTATACTTTCCAAAACGCATAAATGTATCAGTCATAGACATATTTTAGAAGGATGACTCTTTTGTATAAACATTCCTGTCATAATACAGCACAGAATCATTTATCACTATTATCAATCTGCAAATTCAACTAAATTTGGCCAAAAAAAAAAAAAAATGCATTTAATTTAAATATACTGTTTATGAGTTTACGGCTGAAGGCTTTAATTTGAAGTTTCATAGGGGAAATAAAAGGGTTTTGATAAGTAATAAGTCCGTGTCTGTGGCCCAGCCCACCCCTCACGGTGCCATAATTAGACGCTCATTCCTCTCAGTCACGCTGCAACTGCGACTCTCAACTCCATCACATCCACCTCTTTTCCGCGGACTCAGTTCTTCTTTTTTTTTTTAAAGGAGCCCTGCCGTTTATTCCCACATCCCAGCAGGAAAAGCAGCATCGGGAAGCCCAACGTGTTCGGACACCTCTTTCTCCCCCAGTTTAGTAGAAATCTCTCCTCATTCAATGGCTCTGTGTGCAGTGCTGCTCTGCTCTGTGTTCGGACTTCTGCTTGGCCAAGGTAAGTTACCTTCGTGTAGATCACCACTACACGTGACGACTTTTGATTAAGAAAGGCTAAACCAAAGAAGGGTGCTGGTATTTGACGTGTGTGGATGCTTTATTGCATGATGACTTCCTCCATGAATTTGAGATGGTATTTACAGTAAGAATCAAACAGATAAAAGACAAAGAGTGAGACTCCGGGAAGTGATTCATTTCCCTTTGGACTAGTTGGGGCATGTGGTACAGGTTTACAAAACTGGGTGCTTCAAAGTGTTGCAGGTCTGCATTTAAGTCAAGTAAGGTACAAAAAAAAAAAAAAAAAAAAAAAATCCCATTATTTTATTACATCACGGAAGCATGGTGATTTTCTTTCTTTGTTTTTTTTTTTTAAATTGTTTTATTTATATATATAACTTACAATGTAACAGGTAATCATAATCTATTATGGCAAAAAAAAAAAAAGAAGTAATTTTTAACACCCAGGTACTAGCTGCACACTGCTGTGACAAAATCCAGATACGTATTTACATACCTTGAAATCTGCAAGTCAAAAAGTAAACTAAATTTCAACTCTCATTCATTCCATTTTGTTTATGCCTCAGCCCAGATTCACTTGAATCTATAAAGTGACATAAGAAGATCACATCACATGCAGAGTGTTAGAATGGAGTTTCACATAAGTAGAGACTTCTCACTGCCAGCGCTTTCTGTACTTTCTGCCCTGCAAGTCAAAGGCTTAAGTGTCATGGTATGCTGTGATGCCCCATCAGAACGACCAGCCGCTGATCAGGACAGGATGGTGTAGACAGGCGGGCGTGATTTATAGTGGAGAGATGTAGCAGGGTCACAGAGGCATAGGATGAGCCATGTCCAAACACTCCTGGTCCTCTGGTCACACATGGGGCAATTTTCAGTCAGCAGGGGCACTTTTCCCTGAGCTGTCTTCTTCATGGGAGGTTGGGTCACGGGTCAATTTGGAGTAAAATTCAGGGAGGTATCAGCCCCAGCAGTTACTTGACCAAAGCTCTCAGCAGTTTGATGGATGGATGGATGGATGGATGGATGGATGGATGGATGGATGGATGGATGGATGGATGGATGGATGGATGGATGGATGGGTGGGTGGGTGGGTGGGTGGATGGATGGATAGATAGATAGATAGATAGATAGATAGATAGATAGATAGATAGATAGATAGATAGATAGATAGATAGATAGATAGATAGATAGATAGACAGACAGACAGACAGACAGACAGATAGATAGATAGATAGATAGATAGATAGATAGATAGATAGATAGATAGACAGACAGACAGACAGACAGACAGACAGACAGAGTGGTTGAATAACATCTATCTCTTCTGTAACAGCCGTTTTTTTTTTTTTTTTTTACTAGTAAGGCTGACAGAAATCTTCAAATATAACCTTTAAGTGCAGCCTTGCAAAGAGATGCACACTCACTTCTGTTATGTCTGGCCAGCCAGCTACTCTGTCTGAGCGGCACTCCACCACTGGGCTCATTAAGCCTTGTTTACATGAGGTGTCTAGACGCAGGCAAGCAGTGTGCTGCCCTGCCAAGACAGAATGGCCCCCACAACCAGTAAAGTCATCCAAAATGGAAATGAGCCCTCTCCAGACAGACAATGCATCACAGAGACAGAGAACCATGGCAGACAACATCTAAACCAGAGCAAGGCTGTGCCTGGTTTGCTTCTTTTGATAAAACACAAAGAAGCCACACAGTTTTAAGGCACTTCTAGTTTTTTTTTTATTTAGGTTTGTAAAGCAGAAGACAGCTGCGGCATTGGAATTGTACGGTGGCACTGAGGTGCAAAACACAACAACAGAAAGAAAATGCAACAACAAAAACGAACAGTCCTGAAGTGCAAAACACATACATATGAAAATAAAATGCAAAAACTCCCCAAAAACCTGTGGTACTGAGGTGCAAACCACAAAAAGAAAAAGAAAACACAGCCACAAAAATGAGCAGTTTTGAAATGCAAAACACAAATACAAAGAGAAAAAAAACCCCACAACATTAAGGAGCAGTCCTGAAGTGCAACTTGCGACCCCAAAATAACGGAAATGGCGTCATCAGCTGCTCCGTCAACTTTAGCTCCGTTTTGGGAGGATTTCAGGCAGCAGCTCTGAGACGAGAAAGCGGCTGTTGCATCAGTATAACAATCACTTCAGCGGTATATCACTGCTGCTATGTACCGATCTCTAGTGGTACGCCACTCTTTTACCGCCGATAGATGTGCCGAAAGCAAAAAACTAAAGCCAGTTAACGGAGTTAATGTTACCCTTGCCACCATAGCCACTCCGACCAATCAATAACAGAAATTCCGTCATCAAAAAGGTCAAAACTTTGATTGATTTTGACACTTCGGCTTTATTAGTGAACATGATCTCGCATCACAACAGATAACGCTCCATGTTGCAGAACGTTAACCAGGCATATGCATGGCATCACATTCATTATTAACCATAGATAGGAAGAGCAGGAGAAAGGCATAACCCCTAATGAGTAACTGGTTCAGATTTTGTCACATGATCATCATCAGTTCTTGAGTTCCACACTTTTTGTGAGCTGTGATCCAAAATGACCGCACATTAAAGTTTGTGACAAATTCTTGGGGAACAGAGAGATGCAGCAGGGGGGTCATGTCCAGTGAGTCGGGGTGGTGGGGAGCTACGATTGTGTCATTTGCGTTGTACGATTGCGTTATCATTGCGCTGTCAGCGGGCGCATTGGAAAACCCAAGTGCGACATCGCTCACACAACTTCCTCAGACACCTCAGATCGTCACAGTAGAGGCTGAGGGGCGACAGCCTGAACGTAGGAGGTGAATTGACGCCGCACAGTGCCAAGAATGTCATAGAAAACCCGCCTGGCTGTGCGCCTGACCCGGTGCGCCTTTCTTCGGTCCTTGGGCAGTGACTTTCCGCCCCTCGGAAGCGTTGGCTGATTGTTATACTGATGCAACATCTCGGAGCTGCTGCCTGAAATCCTCCAGAAGCGGAGCTAAAGTTGACAGACCAGCTGATGACGCTATTTCCGTCATTTTTGGGCTGCAAGTTGCACTTCAGGACTGCTCCTTAATGTTGTTGTGTTTTTTTTTTTCTTTTTGGATTGTGATTTGCACTTCAGGACTGTACGTTTTTGTGGTTGTGGTTTCTTTTTGTTTTCGTGGTTTGCACCTCCTGACCACAGGTTTTTGGGGGAGTTTTTGCATTTTCTTTTTGTATGTATGCGTTTTGCAGCTCATTGCCACCATAGAACAGAGCTACTTTGGAGAAAAATCTCCAGAACAGATCGTCAGGAGCAGTTACAGCATGTGACAAACTATTCACGTCACTTGAAATAAGTATTTCAAGTGCCTGTGCCCCTGGAGAGAAAAGAAATGTTGTATTCATTATTTTGTGAAACCTGGAAAGTTACTTTTTGGATGCCTTTCTCGTTTCAATAAAAATAGGATGTTAATTACTGGAACTATTTAAAAGACTTGGAAGAATTGCTCTAGAAGAGTACACAAACTTGGGTCATTAACACTTCAAAATGAGCCAATAACGGTGTGAGGCGCATATTATCAGCTCTTTGGAGGCAAAATATTTTGCGTAACTTTCAACGGAACATCCAGCTGTTATTTTAACACTTAGAGAAAGAGAGATAGAGAGAAGGACGGACTTTGAGAGGTTCTACTTGGTAGGCCCATGTGAAAAGCTTTTAAAATGCCATCCCATGTCATCCAGCTGCTACAAGGTTTATTGGCCAGAGGCTACTGGGATGTGCCAGACTTCTAGAAGTCAGTAGTGAGTCAGCTAATGTGGCTGTCTAGTAATAAATCCTGCATGCATATTCAATCCATTCTGCTCGGTTAATCATCCTTCGTGTAGTAGCAATTTTTGCTGTGTTTCATTTCCAACCCAGTATCACATCATGTTATAGTATTCAATATACTCGTCAGCCCACTAGAGAATACCGTGTCAGAAAAAGTTAGGCGCCTTAGGATTAGGCACCAAAAACAAAGTGGTTAGGTTGAGGAAAAGATCATGGTTTTGGTTAAAGGTAACACGGTCACAATTTGGTTAGTCTAAGTATTCAAAATACTGGTTAGGTTTAACAGTCATGGTTTTGGTCAAAATAAGTAACACTTACAAATACTTTACTCTTTGTACTTCATCACATGACTTCCATCACCTGACCTCGGTCTTCGACCCTGGTCACATGAGGCAAAACCTTACACTGACACGGTATCCTCTAGTTGACTGATAGATGTATTACACTCATTGGCCTGATATCAGGCTGTTAAACTGTGTTCTTTGTTTTCCTGCAACCAAAATCCCTTTCTTTAAAAAAAACAAAACTGTTAGTCATTGTTTTGTCTTGCCAATACTTCATTATGGGCTGAAGAACTGCGGTTGTACAAATCTGTAAACGATACTCAGGAATTAAGTGTTTTCTTTTAATGCTTATATTGTGTTGTTACAAAGTTTACCAGTGCAAGGACTATTTGTGATAATGTGTATTCCTGCTTTTGCCTCGGCTTGACTATTTTGATTTAATGGTTATAATAAAATTCCCCCCTGTACCTCTGGGAGAAAGCAGCAAATCTACAAGACTGATGCCAGCTATTCCAGATACGTGTCCTCCCTAACTAATCTAACTTACTATCTGAACTTGCTCACTCCTGCTAGACTTCTCAAAACAGACATTGTGTCTCAAACATTTTGTTCAATGCATTTCACAATCACTGTTCCCTATGATTCCGAGCATTTAGTCACTAACCAGCAACAACTCGTATTCTGTTACAGTGGATCAACAAAATTTATTTCACGGTGAGTTTGTTTTCTCCTTTTTTCTCTTGGGGGACTTATTTTTAATAACAATTTGGCGCAGCGATCCTGGTTTGAGACGTAGGCAAAAAAAAGGTCCAAGAAGTTGATCTGCCAAAGCCATTTCACGTTTGGCAGATCACACAAACCACAGACGAATGAATGTACTTGATGTGATTGCGACAGCTGATTGTTTACAGAATCGAGGCATTCCACACTCTCTAATCCACATGAATAAACACCACACAGTTGGTTGCATTCCAGTCAAAAAGCCCCTCTTGTGTCTGCAACAACACATCAGTCATTGTTTTTGGCAAAAAAAATCCCTTAAGGCTGTTTAAATTGTCAGATTTTAAATGGTGTTTTTCCATCTTCCACAGAATCCTGGGCAATTTGCCTGAGGACAATAGCAAGATCCTCTTGTTTGCGTCACATAGAAAAAGATGATCGTTATGACTTCATCAGCAAAACAAATTGTGGCAATCAGCATGTTTTATTTTTGCCAAAAAGGAATGTTTGGCAAAGAAGTAATGCTTAAAATCGTAAAACAAATTCATGCCATTTACTATATTTGACTTGTCATGAATAGCTGGAGTGGTAAGAAACCATTCTCAAGACGAGTGTGTTAAACACCTTGCAGGTGTGTTACAGGTTCAGTGTGTAGGATTTAGGGGGAGCTGTTGGTGGAAATGGAATATAAGCTTCCTAAATATGTTTTCATTCGTGTATATTCACTTCAAACTGAGAGTTTTTGTGTTTTAGTGACCTCAGAACGCCATGTTGTACCACCGTGTTTCTACGGTAACCCAGTAGGGACAATGCAAACATTGGATCCAGAGGGGCCTCTTGCATTTTTCAAGAGATTCACTGCCATCATTGATTCTCCTATATGTTTTGAGGGGGAGGGTGAGGCAAGGGGTGTTCCGTCAGTTGCAATCTACAACCTCACCACTAGGTGCCACTAAATCCTGCACTGCTCCTTCAAGTGCAGATGCAGCAATATATATATATATATATTTTTTTCACTTTATTAATCCCCGAGGGGAAATTTCTTCGCTACAGCAGGGGGGCTCTCGGGGGAGCTGCTGCAACAGGCTGCCACTAGCGCGGCGCCAGGTAACCTGACCTGAGGTGCATGTTTTTGGATATTCCATGTGGGGTCTACACATCTCCTGCAGTGGTAAAGACAAAGCCATGGAAATGTCATTCTTACAGCAAAAAAAAATACCTCAAGTTGTTTTTAATGTTCACAGGAGCTGAGCAAATCTCCATAGAGGACTGCTGTAGAGATGGCCAGAGGCGTGGCAACGACAACGAAGACTGCGCATCCCTCCCTCTCATTTCTGCGTCAACAACATGCAGGTAAGCAGGTGCCGTCTGCCATTGTGCTCTCAGTGATTCGATAAGGTTTAAGAAGGCTGGTTAAAAGACTCACGTGGGGCCTTTTCAGATTCACAAGTCATTAAATACTGCACCTTTTGTCACAATCTTTCATTTTCTATCTGCACCATAGAAGCTCCTGTAGTATTGGGCCTGAGGGAGTTGGCCTGCACCATGTATGGGGGGAAATATCTGTAGGCCCTTAATATGAGATTGCTTTACCTTACTCCCATAAATCTGTAGGCACATTATTCACTTCACGTGAAAGCAGGAAACATTAATAGTGATGGGATAATAACAGGTCTGCTAGTAACCCAAGAAGGTGTGCTGCCACAGGTTCAGGGCCCATAAGCCAGGCAGATCTGCTGCTGTGAACACTGATGGCAAACACATTTACCATAGCCACCCTAAGTGATCCCAAATTTGTCTAAATTATAGTGTGAGGGGAAGAGAGGAAAAGGGCAGGGATTTTGTGGGGGGAGCAGGGTGTATTTAGGGGTGGAAAAGGGTGAGGGGGGTCAGAAGAGGGGCTATTTCAAAATCCAGGAAATACCTTAGAGGTGAAACGCGACATTGAGGGAGGATGGAGAGAGGCAATAACAGGAAATCTGAACGATTACTTCAAACACCAAAGGAGGGAGGGCGGGGTGGGGTGGGGTGGGGGTGGGGTGGGGGGAGAGTACGGGAGAAAAAGAGTGGAGCGAAGAGAAAAAAAAAAGCAGGAGCGCGACTGTGCCCTTAAAAGGTTCTGCAGAGGAGGTGTGCGCCTTGATGTAAATTTGAGATCTACATTAGTTTATATGGAAAGCCATTTCTGGTAAGATTTGATAAAGAGGTTTGTTGGAATTGGGAGAGGAGTGGTGAAGGACGTTTTATGCTTTCTGTCTTGTAAAACTGTCGTGAAACAGAGATCCAGCCCAGACAGAAACAGTTACCCGCCCGCTCTTAACTGATTTGACGAAGAAACAGCGAATGCCAGACAATACAATGAAATCAGATCTGAACTGAAATATTAAATAACAGATATTTTGATAATAGAGATCTCACGTGAGGGGCTGTGTTTGTCCTAAATATTGTTTTTGACATTTAATCAGCTACCGCGCAGCATTACAATAAAACCTGTACAAACATTTAATGCTCGTTCTTTGCACTGAGCTCTATGGTTAGGGTCAGCTTCTACACCTCTATTTATTTTAGATCCTGTTTTTTGCATGTCATCACTGATTTCTGAGGAAACAGTGGACTGATTCTGCCCAGGTTTTGTCATCGACTGCATGCAAGCTTTATACACTGGCAACTGTTAGTCAGCCACTCAGTGGCTAACTGTCACTCACAGGGCATGGCATGCTTATCGTAAAGGGAGTGCTGTGTTTCAGTAATACTATTCTGAAAGTCATTCAATCAAAAAGCCACAGTCTCACCATGAGTAAGGAGATGCGGAGGTGGACGAATGTTCAAGCTTGGGTCCAAAATGTGAGTTTAACTTGGGTCTAAAACAACAGAACAAAGGCCTGAGGGAGTGCTGCTCAACCCTGTTTAAGGCCAGTTATGTCAGCATTGCAAATCACAATAAACTTCCAGTGCCTTCCTCTGAAGCCTCTCAGGATGGACTCAACCCACTCATCCACGCAATTTTAGTGTGACATAAGATCCCCATCAGCCTCGCCTCAGGCTGATTTTAATGGGCTGCACTTTAAGGCAGAGTTTCTTTTCCACCAGGAGATTATTGCTAGAACTGAGAATAAATGCACCACCTGTGTTTTGTGTTTTTTCTTGCTGACAGGATAGTGCAGGAGCAGTGCTGTGTAAAAGTGCTCGAGGATAACATGTGCACCACTGGTATCAACGTGGCCAAAGGACAAGGACTCTGCGATTCTTTATTCACCAACACCTGCGAGACCAAGACCACAAAGGTGCGTTTGTACATGTATGTGCACATACATGCGCATATGTCTGTGTGGGAATGCTTTATGAACCGAAAATACTGTAAACAGAATGAAATCACTTCGTGAACCCAAAAATCTCCCTCCACTCGATCAGTGTACAGTACATCACCCTGCTGGACAGCCAGATTGGAGGCGAGTGATTGATGAGCGCAATGCTGTATATCTCTATGTGTTTTTGTGTGTGTGTGTGTGTGTGTGTGTGTGTGTGTGTGTGTGCCGTGAGCAGGATGAGGCATGTCACTCCAGGGAGGAATGGAGCTTGTTGCTGTCAGATAGATTATAAATTCAGCTCTATCTCCAGAATCTCTCGCAGGCTCACGGCCAAGCACTTTTCCCCCCGCTACATTTGTATTCCCTCTTAACCAAACCCTCTGTGCCCCTAATTTTCACAACCAACTGCACATGAACACATCATGAAGATAGATGCTTGGCAAAAGGCGAGGGGTGCAAGTTGATACATTTTCTGTAGAGGATGAGATAATTGTCGGTGCGGCAGCTTGTCTTCATTTGATCCACTGTAAAGTGCAGGTGGTGGTTTGTACATGAGCCCAGATAAGGTGAATAGGACAAAAACATTTATATGGATGAGAATGATATGACTTCACCCGCTCTCAGGTTTGTCTTGAAGTTGCTTCACTGAATTGCTTCACTTGGAGATTTCTTTGTTACATCATGAAACAAAAAATGAAAATTAGTCCCCACCTTAAACCCTTAAAGACAGTACTCCCACAATGTTTCAGAAAAGAAATACCACAAAAATGATTGTTTTTCTGAAACACTAGTATCAAAATGAGAAAGGTTTCCTAACCATTAAGGACAATTCAGCATTTGTGGGAAATGAGCTATTTTGTGTGTGAATATTTCTGTGTGTTATGGATGGAGCTACGACCAGGAGTTGATTAGTTTATCTCGGCATAGTTTAGCCTAGATTGGCGTGAAGACTGGAGCAGAGGGACATGGCTTCTAATCTGACCCAGACCTACCTCCCTCCACCTCTAAAGCTTAGTGATACCTGATATGTATTTTGTTCACAAAACTGAAGTGAGAAAATTCAACAACTTCAAACAATGTGTGATTTTAGAAGGGTTATTAATGTGTGACTTCCTGAAGTCTTTTCATCTGGTAACCAGCAGAAGCATCAGGACATGCCCCCACCTTTGCTAAGAAACCACCCAGAATACAACATCCCCTAAACACAACCTGTAAACTAATTAGATTTGTTAATAAGTGGTCTTTACAGGATGCAGTTTGTGTTACCTTTTGACAGAGCCACGCTAGCTTTTCCCCCTGTTACCAGTCTTTATGCTAAGCTAAGCTAACTGGCGCACAGCTCAAGCACAGACAGTATTATTTCCCACAGACTATTTTGGTTTCCACATACTACTGTGAGAATATACACTAAATGCTATGTTCGGCAGCTACTAACTTCAGATAGCCTACTGCAGTTTGCTGCTGGTTGGAACATGTAGAGTAATATTTTACGAACAAAGCAGAGACAGTGAGGAAAATGTCTGCATAGCTGAGGGGGCCTGCAGGACTCTCTGCAGGCTGATCACAAGGACCCCATTCAAATTACGCTCCCTTATTTTACTGGTATGATAGATTTTAGTTGCTTTAAATGGAAGCCTTCCCCCCACTTTTGGCACTTCACTCACTCAATCAGCCACATTTATTTCAACTTTCCAGAGTTTGACAACAAAATTATTTCCGCTGCTGATCTGATGGTTAAAGCATATTAAAATATACAGTATAAAGGTTGCATGTTGCCTTTGGAAATGTGTGTTTAGAAATTTTTCAATAAAATATGTGGTAAGGACACAGCCCAGATCCCCTGGTCCTGTGTGTTGGGTGTTGGCACAGCTGCCACCAAATGACTATGGTTGTAATTTTCTGCATTATAAGCCATCGCTCTTTAGTATTCTCAAATTGATTTTCACCTAGCCGCCCCTTTTTTCACATGAAACGAATTGCAAACTGTGGCATGTTAATGATTATTCCTCACATCTATACTACTGTATATCATAGTGTGCAATTAAAGTAGCACAATGCTGAAATCTAAAAAACTTAATAATGAAATTATTGAATTTAGTTGTCTGAACAAGGAATGTGAAATGTGGGTTTAACAGTATATGTTGTCCCTGTTTGCTTTTGTGTCAAATTTTGTAAATGCAAAGACTGGCAGTTACAGGATGTCTGGTTTTAACACGGTCATCATAAGACAAAATGCAGCAATGCTTTTTTACACTATTGTATGGTTTAAAAAAAATCTTTATTAAGTCATACAATGCATATTATGATATGAGTTTTCAAACATAGTGAAGATGCCAGTGAAAATCATGTTCCCTGTAATTTTTCTCTGGTCGCTCTAGAAGAAGAAGGTTCGTCCAATGTTCCGTCTGAATGATGCAGAAAACGAGCTCCATTTTGTTTTCTGTTGTCCTTTCAACATAGGAACTGTACCATACTTTGTTTTGTAAGATGAAAACATTTGTAAGAACGGATGACACAAAGTCTGAGTTAGCTGTTCACATATAAAACATACATTATTTTGAGAAAGCTTAGGTAGGAGAAAAAAAGACATTGTCAGGGTAAGTTGTGGATGTGTGACATCACCTATGTGAAATATATTCTCGTTTGCACAGTTGTGCTAAACTTCCGATTTTATCCCGCTCCTACTGCCTGCAGTTTCTCTAAAACAGTTTCCATTCATGAAATTTCTTGAAACAAAGTGTTCTAGGACAAAGTCAAAGCCACACGTAAAACAAACACACAGATAAAGTAGCTGTTAATCCCTTTTACAGTCTTTGGTATGTGTTCAGTCTTAAAGTCACTACCATCACTGCACACACACACACACACACACACACACACACACACACACACACACACACACACACACACACACACACACACACACACACACACACACACACACACACACACACACACACACACACACACACACACACACTGTTTAATTTCTCGTGTATATCTGCATTGCCTTTACTGAAAAACAACCCATCCCCCCACACGCTGCACCTTTCTCCTCCCTGACTGACATTACCAAGCTGTCAGAATGATTGATTGAGCATGCGTCAGCCACAGGGGATGATGTCATCTCATCACTGTCTGTCTTTATTTTGTTCTCACTGACTTACTTCCTTTCTAGTCCTGTGTGTCTGAAGCCAGTCATTTGGCGTGTCTTCTCATTCAGCCTCCTTCTCCTTCCATCTGGTTAATTGAGAGCTCGGCTGTCTGTCTGTCTGTCTGTCTCTGTCTTGTCAGTCTAAAGGCCGTCTCATCTATTGTGTTTTACCACCCAGCAGTCTCCTCTTCCTTGCCTGCATGTTTGGTTTTATATCTGCTGACTGAAATCCCTGACTATGTGTTTTCTTCTCTTTGTTCTTTGTAAAGTTTTAGGATTTACATGTCTCTGCTACTGTGCTGTCTCATATATCGTGCTGTATTGAATTCTGTTTTCTGCAGATGTGCTGTGACTGCTGTCTCCTGGGGAAGGCAGCACAGGGGCAGGGCTTACGGTGTGACCACCACCTGGCCGTGGGCTACCAGTGCGGCCTAGTGTCCCGGGCCTGCTGCGTGGATGGATCCTCAGGCAACCAGACAGCCCCCATGGAGCAAACAGAATGTGGGTAAAAAATATACAGCCCTGCGTGCTATTTTTTTTCTCAACTTTAGTGTCAAAGCGGTTCATTCATTTTACAGTGTGGATAAAAAGAAAGACAGAAAGAAAGCAGGTAACAGTAACAGAAAGGCTGTGCAAAACCACGAGACTATTTAGACAAAGATAGCCGAGAGAGTGTCAAATACAAGGCTACACTGCCTCCTGGTGGATGCATATGATCATTGCCTGTAGCTGTCACTGGAGTGGATACATCGGAACCAGAAATACATCTTTTGGCTCATGCAGTTGTGCAGACGTAGTTTGTTGCTCATGGGCACTTCAGCAGAGCTGTTGACCTTACTCACTATTGTCCTGCTCCACATAAATATTGTTTCCAAATAATTGCAAACATTATATACTTGACAAATAAATCAGTTGAATTTTGAGTAGAATTTGTTTTATTTTATTTAATCCATGACGTTATGTGGGTATAAACTAAAATGACATTTGTTAATTTTCTAAAACTTTTGGATCTGTGACTGTTGTTGACATTGTGAAAACAATTTATTTCACGTAAAAAATAAGTCAGCAAAACATTGATTTTGAAATGGTCATTACTGAAAAAGACTCAAAAAACACTGCTCGAAGCAATGTTGCATAAGGTGCTAAGATGTATGTTAAGGTTCAAAGTCAGAAAGGAGCAAACAGGCAGAAATCCAAAACAGGCAGGGATTAAACGCAGAAACATGTGAAGCAGTCTGACAACCTGAGTGTGGAGACTGGGAGAATATACACTGACAGACCGATCAGAGATCAGAGGCCGTTGTGAGGCAGATTTAGAACTGGAAGCAGCTGAGGTGGGCGTGGCAGACACAAGACTGAGCATGGATAAAGACTGGGACTGAGGACCTCCGGTCGGTGGCAGGAGTGACACAGGAAAAAACAAAAACAAAACAGAAAAGCAGAAAGTCCAAAACCAGAACAATTTGAGTGACTGAATAAGCATAACTGTTTTTACCTCCCTCACACAGTGCCAAACAAGGATAGCACCTCAAACAATGGAGATAACTCGGTGTTAAGTGATGAGTGCAAAGGTAAAGTAAAATAAGCAAACAAATATGCTTTTCTGCATTTAACTGATTCAATTTGTAGTGATTTAAATTCAGCAATTATGGTTATTAACATGTTTGTGTTGCTTCTTAGGAAAATGTGCTCATTATTGTGTGGAGAATGACACTTGTGCCTGTTTCAAAGGCTATAAACTCAAACCGGATGGAAGGAGCTGTGAGGGTAAAAGGCATTTGTAGTCTTTTCTCATTTTAATGTTTATATTTCGGTATAAGACAGACTCAAAACATATTTAGGTGGAGATGTTTTTCGTTAGTGGACATATGACGATTGTTTCCTCCCCTCCCCTTTCAGATATTAACGAGTGTTTGCTGGGAGCCAGCAACTGTCGGGGCGGAGAGCGTTGTATCAACACAGAGGGCTCGTTCCGTTGCCAGAGAGAGGTCAGCTGTGGGACTGGCTATGAACTCACTGACAACAACAACTGCAAAGGTCAGTGACATTTCCCTCTTATTTGCAGAGGGAATCTGTGAACATGGACCTGTGCGTGTGAATCATGTTTCTGCAGGTATTCACAGTGTGTTCAATTCTGCTCTGATGTCTTCATGCAGATATCGATGAGTGTGAGACGGGTATCCACAACTGTGGCTCAGAGTTTGAGTGCCAAAACACCCAGGGGTCGTTCCGTTGTCTCCCCAAAGTTAAGTGTGGGGCCGGCTTTATCCAGGACGCTCTTGGAAATTGCATTGGTAAGTATCTGTAGCAGTGTGTGTGTGTGAAGTGTTCCATCCAGAGCTTTGCTTTAACCCTCAGATAGCCATCTCATCTTTTGAGAAGTTTCCTTTGAAGACACCAGAAAGAAAATATTTGACATGTTCTATACGCTTAGAATTGTTTTCATGTGCAGGTAATTATCACCTTATCTGGTCAGATAGTGATCATATTGGCGTTTGATATAGCTATTTGTTAAAATGCTTTTGATACATTTCATATAGTTGAACAAACTGAACTATTACACTGCTAATTCATACTGTACGAATATAACCAAATGTAAATATGCTGCTCATACTGTATGTACAACCTACATTTGCACTCTCCAACTATCCACTTTTCCTCTGTTAAAATACGTGGTTAATGCTCACTTGTAATATTTCTGTACTGAAATTGCCCACTGTCCATCAGTGTAAATATTCATTTATAAGATATGGCATCATTAATGTTGTAGAACTTTCCTGCACTTATCTGTAAATATAACCGTCTTTGCGCTTCTGGTTAGAGGCAAACTGCATTTCGTTGGCTTTGTACCTGTACTCCGCACAATGACAATAGAGTTGCATCTTATATATGTTGTAATTTATTCGAAAGCGATTATGATTTCATATTATTTTGACGACCTCCTGATTTTTCCTCTTTCACCATCGTCAGGTCTAAACCACTGTGTCACATGCTAATCAATACATTAACCCTATTTTGGATCTTTCTTAAGTTTTCCTTCGTGCCAGCCTGTGATCACGTGTTTGATTTACAGAACCTTGATTGAAGACATTTCCAGATTTTCCACAGGATTCATCCTCGTGTTTCTAATGCTACCCCAACCTTTCTTTTGGCACCAATATTGGGCTCAAATGGATCCTAATCAATATGATAACATGCTTCTTTTTTTTTTTTTCTCCACGTTATGTTAGCATTGAAGTGGCAGTTACATTTAAACCATATTAACAGGTATTTTCAGTGTGGAGTCGAGATCACCATTCATGGTTTGATCATTTAACACGTGTGTCTGATTTTTCAGATATCAATGAATGTGTTAGCCAGACAGGTGTATGCCAGAGAGGGCAAGTATGTATCAACACAGTGGGCTCGCACATCTGCCAGAGGAACTCTGCTAACTGTGGTCGAGGATACCACCTCAACGAAGAGGGCAGACGCTGTGTCGGTACGACTGAAACACTCATCACACAGACAGGTAAAGCATCTTACCGCCTGAGGCGGATATTGATTGTGCATTTGCTTCTCCACAGATGTTGATGAGTGTAAGGGACCTGAAAGGGTTTGTTCAGGTCATAGTTGTATCAACCTGGTGGGCTCCTATCGCTGTGAGTGTGAAGCTGGCTACATCTTCAACAGCATCAGTCGGGTTTGTGAAGGTAAGCAGGCGGAGGATCTCCTTACATAAGTTGCTAAATCCAAGTGTATCCTCAGCATGAAAATAAAACCTGCACACTGTATGTACTGTCTGGTGGTACTGATCTAAATGTGCATCATGATGATTCTAGCATTTACTGTGTTTTAGATGTGAATGAATGCAGGCATTACCCCGGCCGCCTCTGTGCTCATAAGTGTGAGAACACCCTGGGATCCTACAAGTGTAGCTGCACCACAGGCTTCAAGCTTGCCGGTGACGGCAGGAATTGTGATGGTAAGGGAATTATCTAAATGATGATCACTTACGCCATATGTAGCATTCATGTACATACTGTATGCTATACAGTGTGTGTATTTCTAGTGTCAATAGAAACCCCTATTCATTTCTAAAGCGGACGACCTTTTGGCTTTGATTAAGAACTACAGCTGAAGGTTAGATTATAAAATCCCCGATTTATTTCCATCGTTTTTTCTGTGGTTTTCAAAGTCCACCAGCATTTTCCAAATGGAGACAGACAGGCAATCAATGTCTAATTTAAGAATTACATGACTGTACTTCATCAGACCAGACAGCAATTCTGATGTTCCTTTGGCGCCCTGCTTGCTGATCTGCTCTTATATAAGAAAGACAGACATCATTTTTATTTTGATGTTAATTGTCCTACTATTTGTTTCCTATTATGGACCTTTATCATTGGGCACCTCTCAGTTGTCCACCTTCTGAACCCCCCCATACCCTCCAAAAAAACCAACAACAACCTTCCATTCACTCACATGCAGAGCGTGTTGTACCTGCAACAGTTTATGTATCAACTACACATGTAAATACTTCAGAGGTATGTGTAAACATCAGTAAACTGGGACATAACTGTCTGCAATCATCTATTCTCTGTGTAGATCTGAATGAGTGTGAGAGCAACCCATGTAGCCAAGAGTGTGCCAACGTGTACGGCTCCTACCAGTGTTACTGTCGCCGTGGCTACCAGCTCAGTGACA
This sequence comes from Brachyistius frenatus, assembly GCF_029030835.1. Classification (NCBI taxonomy): domain Eukaryota; kingdom Metazoa; phylum Chordata; class Actinopteri; family Embiotocidae; genus Brachyistius; species Brachyistius frenatus. Next base: position 2,783,444 of record NW_027210618.1, on the reverse strand, counting down.
TAGATGGCATGACTTGTGAAGGTAAGATGGAAGCTTTTTAACAGGTACTGGGAGGAAAACATAAATATGATGAAACACATTTCACCTCCCTTCTGTGCATTATAAAGATTAAAGCAATTTCCCCTGTATTGATGAAGTCTCTTCAAACCAGAATAGACTTTAATATATACAGTGTGAGTACGTGTAAACTAAATAAGGTATAGATTTGTTATGTTTACTCTCTGTTTTGACTTGTTTTTACCTGTACCTGTAGATATAGATGAATGTGCCCTGCCCACCGGAGGTCATATTTGCTCCTATCGCTGTCACAATACCCCCGGCAGCTTCCACTGTTCCTGTCCTGTCAAGGGCTACACCTTGGCAATCAACGGGCGCAGCTGTCAGGGTAAGCTGTCCTTACTGCAATGTTATACATGTTTGTGGCAGACTTATGTTGACCTTGGTACAAATTGTCTTTGTGACTGTTTTTAAGTCCCGCTGTTCGGTTTCCAGATATTGACGAATGCTTGACGGGCACCCACACGTGCACGGAGAACCAGAGCTGCTTCAATGTACAGGGAGGATTCAAATGCCTGTCTTTCGATTGTCCAAACAACTACCGACGCGTTGGAGAGACGTGAGTGTCTGAACTGTATCTCTGTTGCACGCACTTCAATGAACAGAGGACGTCTTCGTAAACGGATGTAAGCTTAGATGTGTTGTCTGTGCTTAAAGCTGTATGAGTTGCCAAACAAAAACAAAAACAAAAAATATCAGAAGGCCTCGTGCACATGAACACTCACAGAGCAAAGTCCATGTTCCTCAAAGTTAAATCTGGATAGTCAGTATAATAGTATGAGCTCTGAGTTGGGGGTTACTGCAGTATCAGGCTTTTTAAACCGACCATTATTGGTATGTATGGATCAATACCCTGCATGTCCAGTGTGCTCAACGCTGGAATGACTTCAGATTAGATTTGGCTGTAGCATGTTCTGTTTTTTAGAGATGTAATGCATCTGGACATTTTGTTCAGTCTAATTTTGGCACATGTTCAGTTGAAACTGTGTATTCCCACTCTTGTTTGGAGGCACTTCTTGCATGATCCCACAGAGGGCACCATAACTGACATCAGGCTGCTGAAAGTGATGTTCCTTTCACTGCATGCCATGCACGGCAAATGGAATTCACTCTCTTTCTCTGTCTCTCTGTGCCCGTTTTGTTCTGTCTTGTCCTGCCCCCCCCCCCTCGACCCCCTCCATTTTTCTCTTTTTGCAGTCGATGCGAACGCTTGCTTTGCAATGAGTCTGTCGAGTGCCTGACCATGCCCCTGAGAATAACCTACTACTACCTCACCTTCCCCACCAACATCCCCGTCTTCACCAACATCTTCCGCATGGGCCCCTCCCACACCGCGCCTGACGATGACATCCAGGTTGCCATCACCGCTGGCAACGAGGGGGGTTTCTTCCAGACGGAGCAGATGCCGACCGGCGGGGTGATGTCGGTGGCAAAGCTCATCAACAAGCCGCAGGACTTTGAGCTGTCGCTGGAGCTGAGTCTGCGCCGTTATGGCACAATCACCACATACCTGGCTAAAGTGCTGGTGTTTGTTACCCAGGAGGACCCCAGAGTACCATATAATCCCCTACTAGAATAAACACAAGAGCTACGAAGGGTTACACAACTCTTAAAAAAGGATGTGTCATGTTAACTGCATAATCTTGTGGGAAAAAAAATGGGAATTGCAAAATACATACAAGTCTAGACTGCTGTAAGCTGTAATACATACAGTGATTCATTATCCAGGTTTATCGCTACTTTCACTGTTTTTAATCAACTCAAATATGACTCTGTCCCACACTTAATGGATGTTAAACATGACACGTCATTTTTTTTAATGAAAAAAAACACAACATCTGAAATAAGAAGCACAGTCTTTAGTTCTGTAGCATTTTACATAAACAGCGCTCTCAACACAAGACTTATGGATCATTATTCAAAATATAAATGAGGTCCAACTGAATGTATTATTTTGGAAGGGAGGCATTGTCAAAGTAGTGACTGTAGGTGGCGTTCTAGGTCAGGGTAAATCATAAAATGGTAACAACCCAAGTCTGACTACAACTGAGTGTAATTCGATGATGGTTGCATGATAAAGTCTGACGTTTTGCAGTATTTTATGGTTTATGTGCTGGATGAAGAGTTTTCTATTAAAAGTGAAATAGAAATAACACATGTTCAAGTCAAATCCAGTTTTTGATAATGGTGCATTGTGGGGTTTAATCAAATACAGCAAAGGGAGCAGTTGGAATGTGAGGCCAAATCACAGATGGAGGCATGAAGATTTCCCCTCTCATAGTTTCATGTTACTGTTATTCCAGAAGTTTCAGTGAGGAGGAACTGTAGTGATACATGCATGTCTCCACTCATGCATCGATTTGAATTTAAGAGTACATCCTGTGATCTGACTGAAAGAAGGGTCATTTGATGACACCAGTGTATACGTCTACAGGTCTGTTGATACACATTTTACCACTAAAAGACATTTAATACTGTTACCAGCTGTTATTAGTAATTCATGTTTCCTGATCATTTCTATAACTTCCTGCATCAGTAATGTTATTGAAAACATTAGCAAACCAGGTGTCTGTTTTAAATTGACAAAGAAACATACAAAAGTCAACATTTTCTTCAGTTATATACTATATACCTCAAATTTCACTATTTATATAGTCGATAAAGTAATTCCATGCCTCCGAATTCCAGTCATAAACCAGATTGGGCCTAATGCATTGTTACTCCCGCTTCCCAAATGTCAGTTACTGTGCACCGCAACTACATCTGTCTGCGGCAGTTATTTTCATGCACATCTCTTTAGCTCTCATTACATTTTGGGCTTAATGTGAAATGCACAGATTTCCACTGCATACTGCGGGTGTAAACCCCAAAGCAGACAGATAATCCAAATGAAGGCTGAGTAAGTGACACGCGATGGGATGCAGTGGCAAAGGAGAGGGAAATGTGCACCAGCAGGAGAGAGTATAAATAGTTTGACATGCTGTGAGGCTGCTGCCCGAGGGCTGTGGCTTATAATAACTGTAAATTCAGATGTCCTAGGTTCCTGCTGTCCTGAGCTGTCAGGCCAGTAAGGATGCACTTGGTCCCTAGTGGGGATATCCTTAAAATAAGAGCATAGTGGCGCGCAGGTTTTTTTTTCCTCCCCTCTGACATTGAGTTATGGGGCTCTGGGCTCTGGCCGGTGGTCTGAACAATTTGTGGTGCAGCAACATCACCGCGCACAAAATGAATGATGCCCTGCAGTGTTTGTGTTGGGGCGTTATCAATGTGCCGACTATAAATAATAATTACCAAAAAAATAAAAGGCCCTATGCTTGACCAGAGGACTTTCATCCAAAAACTCTGTTTTTCTTTCTGGTCTGAAAGTATTGGGGTTTTTCTCCTGGGCTGGGCCACGTGAGGCATGGGGAGACGCAGAAGAAGAAGTGCATATGTCCGTGCACGCTTACGTGACAAACGCACACCTATACACAAGCATGTTTGCATGTACAAAAGCGCATATTCACAAATTAACATTGTAACACACGGAGACAGGTCTTTTCTGGTGCAGATGCACTGACCCACGTGGAACTGTAATTAGCTGTGATTCCTGCTTTGAAGTGTCCGGCTGTGTGTAAAGGGGCATTTCACCCTGGGTCATTATCTTCTCGTAAATTTGCTCTCTACCCCAACAGCTTTCACCTCGTCCTCCAGAGCCCCACTCGGGTCTTTCTGCAGCTCGGGTCGTGGTATTATAAACTAGGAGAACATTTTGTGGGTTTGGCCTGGGCCAAAGCAAAACTTGGACCCAGCCGCTAATTGCTAATTACAAGCCCCTACCCAGTGGTGGCTTGACTTTTTGTCAGGGGCTTCTCTCCTCGCTCTCCATGAAAGGAGCCCTGCAACCTAAGCTAGGCCTGGGCTTTGAGCTGCAGCAGATAGGTCCCTTGAGGAGCACCAGAGATCCACGGCCCATGACTCACAACGTGGCTATAAGGCTGCCATGCACATTAACTGGACTTATACATGGCAACTTGGATATTTTCATAACCCAATATAACCATGTACTGACTTGTCTCCTTTGTGAGGGCCGAGCTTGAGTTTAACATCTTGAATGTCATAATCAAGGCTTTGATTTTGTTGCAAAGGTTCCCTCGTGATCACAAGTTCCCCGTCGTTTCAAAGAGAAACTTGTGATTTATGAGTTTGTTAATGCCTTAGAAACCTCTCTCAGAGTCTTATGTAGCAGACAGGTAGTGAATAGTAATGCTTCAGGTGGCGTTAGCTTTAGGAGCCAGCGGAGGCCCCTCTGTTCCCTCCGACCTGTCACTGATTAGTCTGTGGAATAAACAAAGCCCTAAATAATAGGATGAGAGTTGCCCTGGGGAGAGGTTGGGGAGTTGTCTCGTCATGTTGCTCACAATTTAGGAGTCTTTTAGAACACTCCCTTGCCCCATAAATCCTCCTCAAGAGATTATCTGATGTGAAGCCGGGGATGCTCAGCAAATCCAAATATTTTCCTGAGCAGGTTGTGGATCATTCTCTGTGAGTGTAGTAATTCATTTCCCACACAGCTTGAAATAGTGCATCAGAAAAGCATCAATGGCAGCGCGAGTCTCCACAAGCTACAAAGTTTGGCTGTAGAATGAGCTTTGGCCATTGTTGGTTTATTATTCTTCCAAACCACATAGAATTTGATTGGTTTTGATGTTTAGTGCTATATCCAGTACCCCTGCTGTCTTGTTCATATATTGTTTGTGTAGCGGCCATTGGAGTTGTCCCACTGAGTTCTTGCAGTGGGCTGCACCCGAGGTTGCCCTGTTATTGTGAGCTTTAGAAACCAAAGGCGGTTGACTCTGAAGTATTTAAATAGACAGTACCTAAAGGTCAGAGGCCATCTGTGTGTGTTTGTGTAATTCTTTTTGTTTGTTTGTGGGTGTGCATGTTTGATCTGTTCTTTAGAGTGGCGAGGGTGGAGCGCTCCGACACCATTCGCTGTATGAAGTCCTGTCAGCCCAATGACATCGCTTGTGTTCTGAACCCCACGCACTCAGTGTCACACACCTTCATCTCCCTGCCTACCTTCAGAGAGTTCACAAGGCCAGAGGGTAGGTACAAGTCTTTTCTTTCTTTAAATATTCAAAAAAAAAAAAATTGTAATTCAGATGGGTAAAAATGGACAAGAGGCATTCATGTTTCATCATGAGACATTTTCCTGGGGAGTAAACAAGTCTTACAAACTGCTTCTCTTCCTTTTGCAAATGTTAAGCCAAGTTGGCTGTGTCTTTATATATCAGTGGATCTCAACTGGTCTGGCCTCAGGAGCCACATTTTTCTTTCGTCATGAAATTGCAACCTAAATTTTCAGACTTACAAATATAAAAAAAAAAAAAACAGCAAAATATGTGCAACAAAAGGGCAGCTGGGCCTAAAACCCAATGAAATAAATCAAGAATGCTAATATTTCCTGAAGTATCAAATAATGTGACTGGAAGAACGCCTCTGCCATCATCACGTTTTAGAAGTGGCTGCTTATTTAAGCCCCCTTAAAATTCCCCCTGTGTACCTTTACTTTATGATTTCACTAAGCATGATAACAGGTTTTTATTCAGTGTCACAGTGATCCTCCACAACTTTATCTCCCTTAATCTTTTCGCTCCTATCAACTGAATTTCCCTTGTCAGTTGTCAGAATCTATATGACGACCTCTTACCCCCCAAACTAGCTAGACCCTGATGTTCTCCATCTTGGCTGGTCCTCACCGGAGAGTGAGTGCCATACTGGTTGAATAGAAGTAACCACAGTAATCATTTGCAGGCAGTGACAGCTGACAAGCATCTATTGGCCGGCGTGCAGCGCATGTTTCAGACACACTCATGCTCAACGTCACGGGGAGTTAAGCTCTTGTCATTTCTCATAAGCTCCGAGTCGGGGTGTAAAGGACTTGAGGCCCTTTAGCTGAACAACGGTACTGGAAAGCTTCAACCTTTTTGTGACCCTCTCAGTGTACAATAAACACAGACCCTTCTTTCTTCCATTGTATTGTCTTTCTCGAGAAAAGGACACAAACAAGAAAAGCAGGAGCTGGCAGAGGCTTAGGAGAGCAGCCCTGGTGTTATGATGGGGGTTCCAAAAGCTTTTTGTGTCTAATTGTTATCCTCCAACAGAGATTGTTTTTCTGAGAACGACAGTGCCGGCTTACGGGTCCTATCACTTGGGCAGTTACGACGTCAAGTTTGAAATCCTGGAGGGCAACGTGGAGAATGCCTTCGACATCATCAAGCGAGTGGAGAACGGAATGTATGTGGGTGAGTACACGTTGTGAACCAACCGTTTTGACAATAGCAGCTTTAGCATGCAACATGTACCACCCGACGGCCCCTGTGACTGGGAATTGCATTTTCTTTTTGACAAAGGCGGTGGTTTTTCTGACCTCATTTCTCATTTATATATTTATTTGATCACAAATCAAACTCACATGTGTGCATTGAAAAGGTACAAAAAACAGAAAAATATTCCATAAGGAATGTCTGGACTCCTTGACATGAGTACATCTGACACAGACTGTTATGGTCTTTGCAGCGTGGTGGCATCATGTAGCTGTCATCATCTTCACGGGGGCTTTTGTGTGTCTGCGTCTTTGGAGAGCTGTCCTCTGAGTGGCTCTGTGAGACAGACGAAGGCCTGTTTCTGTCTCACCAAATATTTGGCATCAATTTTCACGGTCTTTGTGGTTAAACAAAGTACCATTTAATTCACTTATCCATGGCTATGCCGATCCCAAAGATCATTACTTTCCACAATAAGTTATGGCGGCCTGAATGTAGAGGAATTGAGTGTATAAAACTACACTTGTGTATTCTTATGCATGTATCTATGAGTGATTGCAGCTGACGGGCAGTTTATCATAACTACCTGTTCATTGACTGCCACCATGCTGAAAGAAAAAGAGCCCCGCGCTACTTCAAGTTGGAGCGGCAGATACCATCTCCAGTGGTGTGTAACAACAACACATGTTTGGGTAGAAGCCATTCCCATCCTTTAGTCTGGTGGTGACCCAAGTGCTGCTGCACGCCTGTCGGAGAGCTGAACGGAGCCTTGGCCCCTGGAGGATGAGGGTGTACTCAGCCTAGGGATGACACATTGCTGGGCCTGTCTAGGTGTTTTTGTTTTGGTTGTGTGCTGAGATGCAGGCAGGGTGGCTGTGGAAGGACAGTTTCTTCTTCTTCTCTTAGTGATGGATGAAGAGATGGCCTGTCAGTAAGCACATCTGTCTTTACGGAATGAAAGGGAGTGAGGGAGGAGGAGAGCGTGTGTGGCTGTCACTGGTTAAGGCCGGATTGTGGGTGCACGCAAGTGTTCCTCTCTCGTACACTTGCAGAAACAGATGTGTGCTTATCACACACACCCAAATTCACACAAAGACATGGGAGAATTTTTTTTTTTTTTTATCACCAGCAGTGATTCACATAAATCACTGTAAAAGCAGGTATAATTATATTGCACTGTCTTATAATGGTATGTTTTTGTTGGAATGCACAGTGGTGTTATTCCGCATGAGCCATAAGCCTTAGTTTGTAATATATCATCCACTGTGTGTGTCTGTGTGCCTGTGTGTAAAGAGGACTTAGGAGAAATTCCCTGTTTATAGCGATACTCATTTGCAGGGGCAATGTGTGTGTACAAGAGAAGGAAAGAATAAAATTGGAGAGAGAAAGACAAAGTGAGAGACTGTAATTCAATGAATAAAGAAGAGCGAGAGAGAAAATATGTGCAGAAGTAATCCTGGGCGCTGTGCTTCATGTGGTTAAATGTATTGTTCCATTTCCCCACGCTAGGCCTCAGTGTCTCGCCGAGCATTAGAGCACTTAAACTGACGACCACATGAAAGGCCTGTTTGTGAGGAGCCACTTCTCTCCCAAATCCACTGGATGCTTATTGGATGCAGCTCTTGCATGTTAGCACCAGTTGCCCATCACGTATCCAAATTGAGGCCCTGTGCACTGGATCCTTTGGTCACCGAGTGCTCACTGTGAAGTGTGGCGTCCATGGCGCGATGAAGGCCCTCTTGGTTTTATTTAGTGGGTTGTGCTGCTGGTGCTTTGGCCCGCAGATGCTGCTGTTGTGTAACTATTGTATGAGGCTCGCTGACGTGTCACTTAAGGAAGCTTAGTTTCCAGTATCTCCAGTGTCTCCAACAGTGGTATTACAGCTTGGTGGGATGTGAAGAGCACCAGACATTGAGGCTCCACTAATGAACAAGTGTGTGAACTCAAACTAACTTTGGTCATTATTTTTGGCCACTTTTTGTGTTATTGAACACAAAGGAGGCAATTAGGACTCCTCAAAATCCGTCGCTAACTTGAAAAAGGGATTCCTAAAAGATTTGATTGGCCGACGCTCTTTTCCGTTCCACTCACTTACTCTCTTTGCTGCACACATAGGCGTGCAGTGCAGGCATAGACATACATGCGTATATACGCACATGCACACACATGCCCATGCAGTATTGGCTGACAGCACACCACAGTGCAAGAGCCACACAACTCTTTCCTAGCTCCCGGTCATCCATCACTGGCTTTACCAGCACTGTCACATCTGGATGACAACCCTGACAGCCGTACGCATCTGTGCAAACACAACCGTCCCTCAGCACTTGGAAAACGTGATCAGAACCAATCACACACTTGCACAATCCCATGGCGACTGCAGCAGCGCAGCAGCGATCAGACAAAATCTCTTCAGGTAGACTTTCATCAGACCCACCGAAGTGATATTTCTCATCACAACAAAGACATTTGCAACACATCATACACCTGGTTGGAAGTACAAACAGTGGTGGAATGCATTACTCATGCTAAAGCAGCCGTCCACTTCTGATTAGGGACAGCTTGTTTGAATAGGGCTGATAATGGGATGATTGATTCTGGCTGTCAGCAGGTGGACAGATGAGTCCTCCTTTTGAAAACACTGGTTCTGTGGTCTCTGCTGGAAGAAGAGTCTGATAAAATGCTTGTGGTTCCCTTGTTTGACTATCTCCCGGTGAAATACATCACAGGCTGGTCTTGCTGTTATTTAATCGCCATATATCAAAGACAGCTTGATGAGCACACACGCATTCTTTCAGCTTTGCTTTAGCCCTTACTAAGTAGCTGTTGACAGACTTCTTTATGGGGGTAAAACGTTTCTTCTTGTGCACTGTGCAAAATATGAGGTAATCAAAAGCGATTTGTGCAACTATACATCAAGACACTTTTTACACTTATGCGAAAGTCATCTGCCTGACTGTGTGTAAATCCATTGTACAATACAAACAGTACCCATCTGTGTAATTAAACAGTCAGCACATGTTTTGTCGTCTTTTGGATGTGTCCAAATGACTCCCCTTCATGAGTAATTGTTAATCATGGAAATATTTTACTGTAGCATTAATCATTGTTGTCAATTTTTTTTGAGAGTGAAACATTTTTATTACGTAGTATTTATGTTTATCTTATTGTGCAACAACAGATGACACAGTGTCTTCACTTCAAGAATCATATTTATCCTCTAGGAAAAAAAATTGGTCTCAGACGCCACAGCTAAATTCCATTCATTTTTTAAATGCAGGTGGAAATATGCCTTTGCGGTTTATATGCAGTCCAGAGAATTAACATCTTTTGCAATGCTGTTGGCACAGTGCTGGCAGCAAGAGAGTTAGATGAAAGAAAGAGGAGGAAGTGGACAGTTTGTCTCCGTGCAGGTAGTCGTGGTCGTAAGTGGAGCCATCATCAGTGACTGGTGGAATGTGAGCCTACTGTGTGAGACATGACTACCTCTGAGCCAGTGGAACTTGTGGCTCGGCCTTGCGGCTGTGCTGGTGAGGAGTCGAGGACAGCTGTGGAGATAAGCAGAAAACTAGCTCCCCTAGTTTTGAGTAGCTGTCATCTGGATGAATCATGACACGGCAGCGGTGGGCCCACCAGAGTGCGCCAAGCCCATGAGGAATCGTTGTCTGGAGATTAGTACAGCTAATCAAAACAGGGTGTCCCCCACCCAACGGCCCCACAGTCAAACCCACGGCGCTCCCCCTCGGGTGGTCCGCCACAATCAAACGTACTGATGACGAGATAGTGATGCAGAGATGTCATGCTCACCGCGTACACAGCCACTATATGGTGTGAACACGTATAATACATATTACTTGCAATAAAACTGTCGTCATAATTCATCATGATGCACTTATCTCCCTCGGTTTGGTGATCTATTTAATCTACACTCATAATTACTCATTGCTTTCAGGCAGTGTTCTAAAGAAAATCTAACTTTGTTTAGTTAACCACTCAATTCACAAATTGACTGCTTGTTTTCATCCATGATCATGAAGCGACATGACAAAATAGATTAAAAAAAAAAAAGTACCCTAAAAGATTATTATGCTGCACACTTTACTGCATTTAGAATGTAAGATGAGTTTAATGAAGAATCCTGATTTAAAAAATAAGCAAAGCAGTTTTTCATCTCCTTTCCATTTAGTCTACATTCAAGTCTATTTTATGCCTCTTACTTATGGTTCTTAGCTTTGAAAGGTCACTTGTAATGCAGTGTAAAGGTTGTGGTAAAGATAATGGTGCATGTTATGTCATTTCAGCTGCTCTGGCCCACAACTGCTAAAACAGAAAGTCCAAGAAAAGAACCAACCAGTTCCCTGCAATGAGGCTACTTCTCAGTGATGTCACTGCCCAGTGAGTGACACCGTCCAACAATGACCCATGGGCCATTTGAGAGATCAGTAACGATGACTCACTGTTAATTGACCTTAAAATATCAAGCCGCATACGCTGGCCATTTGCAGCGGGGGTGAGCGTGGATCCCACCCCCTCTTTGGAGTGGTCAGAGTCGTGTTTGGACAGCCTGACCTGACTGGCCATCTGTGTACCAGTGACAAGGCTGTAAACACAAGATCCTGTCCCCAAGGGGCCCGTACACTCTGTCTCTGTACGGTTGGTTCTGTTGTTATGCCAGGCAGTTTGAAAAGATTATATTTCAGCCACACTGACGTGTTATCAAATCTGAAATTGTTTTTTTTTTTTTTTTACTAATGGGGTAACAAGGGAGTTAGTTAGCAATTTCTTTTGGCTTGCCTTCTAGCTTTTATGGACTTTTTAGAGAAAAACTTCCAGGCCTTAAAACAAGAGTTCTTGAACAAAAACAACACTCTTTGCTCTGTTTATATTTATGCCAACAGTACTCAGCTGTGCATCAGTAAAATATAGATCAGAGAAAGAAACACAACATATCACAGTTATGGCTGTAATGATGCTAAAGAATGCCCTCCATTACCCTCTTTGTATAGTGGAACTTTGTGCACCACCTGGATGCTCTCCAATGGTTTTACTGCAGTGAGCATGCATAGCGCCACAACCAGCGTGTCATTATACAATACTGTGGTGAGGCCAATGCATACTTTTCATTTGTCTCTGGTGTTAAACCCGTTCATTTTGGATTTTGTCATACACTTCCTCGCTGAGTTGTAGAAACCAGAAAACCCCGAAATTGTACTGTTTACATGTAACCCTTCAATATTGCAGACCTCGTGGCCATGAAGGATGACAAATGCCTCCGGGCATTTGCTTCACTTTGTTTTGTGGCAGTGTCTCTGCTGCGAGTATGCATTTATTTAAGGCTATATGTTTTGGAGAATGGACAGATTGTAAAGCTGTTTGTTTGATGGTGGCTGTTTAAGCCAGTGGGGTCACCTTTGCACCCTGCGGCAGATACCTCAGTGAATCGGAGACACCGCAAACCTTTCCAGCGCTACAATTCGAACTCCTGCTCTGCTACGCCAGGCCTCACATGACATGACCTTGCAACCCTAGTCACATTGCAAATTGTCAGCTGCAGGGTTTTGAAAACCTCTCTGTGTTTATTTATATGAATCTCAGGTGGTATGGTAGCCAATCAAAGTCAACCTGTTATGTGGCTGTTGGCTTTTTGCCTTGAAGCCTGGATGAAATGTTAAAGATGAGTATGCGGTTGTGGTTTCACCTCAGGTTCACTGTGAGTATGTTGAGGCCCAGCTGTTAGCTGATGCTTTCCCCTCATTGAGGATACCACTGTGCTTTTGATGGGAAGCTTACGGAAACACAGAGTCATCACATTAGGATTTCACAAAGACGTCCAAGAGGTCACGTAGAATGACTTTAGTATCAAGCTCCTTCGTGCAGAATTGGACACATGAGCCCTCAATAAATATAACCCTTTTTTTCTTGTCATCAAAGCTGAGCAAAAAAAAAAAAAAAAAAAAAAAAAAGTTAACAAAGGCTACAAGTTGAATAAAAACTGAGGTGTTTCTTTACTATTCCACAAAACATGACAGTTACTGTGATACATCTTAGAAGTCAACATATACTCCTGATCACAAAAATTGAGTTGAGGAAAACTAAACTGTATTTCGTGTTAAGTTTAAAATGATAATCTCTATAAACGCTGTTGGGCACCATAACAGAATTTATTTTCTTAAGAGCACACTTGTGCCTTGTGCATGTGCTAATTGGATCACACATTTTTTAGAAAACACTAATGGGCCACAGACACGTTCCACATATTGCCCTGTTTAGATGCCCTTAATACATTTCAGTTCAGATGTGCGTGGCTGTGTTTTTGTCATAAACTTATATGGAAAAATTGTTGAGCTTCTTTTCATAGAAATAAACTTCAAGAGTCTGAGAGGAAAACTTACCTTCGGTTGACCCTGATTGTAAAGTGTTTAGTCCTCATTAGAAGAAGGCCGCACTTACTGCACACTGCAATTAAAACAAGCCTTAATGTAGACTTAGACCCATGTGTTGTTGCAGTGGTCCATATTGTGTTCATAATGATATCTTACTCATCTTCACTGTGCTTGCTCAACCCTGCCCGGAAGCTTTTGAACTGTTTGATTTAAGTACACTGACAAATAATGGATCTTTTGAGGGCACTTTGAGTTTGCATTGGTCACTTCAGACTTGCGTGCCATCTCAGTTGACTCACGTCTGAAAACAATGTTCAGACCCAAAGTCTCTCTTTTCCCACGTCAGTTATTTTCTTCATACTGCAGCTGTTGTTAGGTTTAAGCAAATGTTACTTCTTTCTGATGGCGCTGATGGTTTGGAAACAATAAAATATCAGACCAGCGCCCCTCCGTATAGTGTCACTACGCAACAGAGTCCCAAAACACCAAACACGGGGGTAACCCTGGTAGAAGTGGGCCCCATCCCACACTCCTCCAAGTGCTTATCGCCAGAATCTCCTGGAATATGTTGGTCATATAGATCCAACTCAGAAAAGGACGAGAGAGCAAAATAAAGTGACAGTCAGAAAGAGAGACAGAAGTTCCTGCAGCGAGCCCGTCCCAGAGTCAAAGATGGAATCCTGGAGGAATGCCTCCATGGCTGTATCGCGTGACTGCGACTGCTCCACTCCATCAAACACATGGGACTCATTTATCCTTGTGGGCCACAGTGATGGTGCCACAAACACCAGGCCCCCTCAGGAAGGGAAGAGAGGGAGGAAAAAAAAAAAAACACGGAGAAAGAGTGGGTGGGGGGGATCTTCCATCATACAATGCCAGCGTCCCAAAGATCCCAGCGGATGGCGCGTAATGGATCATCATCTGCCCTGTAGTGAATGACAACCAAATGGGTTTTACTGCTTTCTTACAAGTACCACACACAGGAGCCTCATAATTCTGACCGATCGAGGCGGTGATCCGTCGTCAGTTTGATCTTGAGTCATCCTTCTATAAACTCCATTATGAATAAGAGAAACACAAGTAAAAAAAGAAAGAGGGTGGCTGAAGGCGTGATAGGAGGACAGTGAAGTTATTGTGCTGCCTGACTGCACTCTGGTGACAGCTATTCAAACAGACAGGGGCTGAAATGTCACCGGACTTCTACAGAGAAAGGTCCGCTGACAGCCTGCATGAACACGGCCATTTTCCATCCTGCAATCACATGTTCAGTTAAACAGAGCAACCCGTGAATTCCATGGGAATTCAGTAATGCTCCGTTGCTCTGTATGTTTATTCTTCCATCTGTTTTACCATGACATATAGTGTACAGGCTCTCTTGTTCATGAGGTTTGCCGTGGGCAGTCCTTTAACTCGTGGACACCACACTTCATTTGAATACTCAAGTTAATGTACCAGCTGACACAGCAGCACACCTGAAAAAGGTGATTTTTGTATCATAGCTTTTAGATCTAATGGGAATATCATACAATACCATTAGCTATACTCGCTTAACCTTTGGGTTCCAGGGGTGTTTGTCTCTTGGCGGGAGACAAAGCGTACCCTTGAAATTTTACTCCACACAAGGCTAACACCGAGACAGCTAACCATTCATGGTCACATTAACACCCACTGCTAATTTAGAATCACTAATTGACCTAACATGCATGTCTTTGGATTGTCGGAGGAAGTGAGAGCATCTGTAGAAAACCTGGCCTGCACAAGGAGGAACATGCAAACTCCACATAGTTGACTGTCCTTCTTGCTATGAGGCGACAGTGCTGACTGGCACACCAACCTTAAATCACCAAAATCATTGCCCTACGAGATTGGATAGTGTTCAATGGTCAGAACTCATTGGAAGTATGTCCTACTGTAGAAATAACTATGAAAACTGCTAACAACAATTTGTGGAGATCCAAAATTTAACATCATATTGCCACCAGTGACTGGATGTGTTTAGCCACAGTATGTTGTGCACTCAGTCAATGTAGTCCGAAGGAAATAAATTTGAAACGTAAAAATACACTATAAGCATATATTTGTGTGCATGGTGTGTTATGCAAATTATGTGGTTGGTTGTATTGTATCTAAAATTGACCGAATTAGGGATGAACAACCGAAGAATGTCTGATTTAGACAGCCTGACTCGCACACTGTTTGTGTAAAGATGCTTTTCTGCTGAATATCAAATGTAATATGTGTGCTGAACACCGCAGACTAAATGTAATTATCATCTGTTGTGTTTGGGTGGCAGCAGAATTTCTCACCCTCAGCACTATGAACCACAACTAGATGCATGGCCTGACAGGGGTAAGAGAGAAACCACAGTGTGGCTGACCTTTTGAACCAAATCAACAACACAAAGACAGTCTAACTTTTGATAAAACCTTTAACACTGCTGCTCTTTTAGTTAGCCAGCTGTTATGTTACTGAGGAAATTATGAAATCAAAAAACTTCTATATTGTCAGTGAGCAGAGGTGTATGGTATTTGTTAGTCAAATTAGTCAATAATGTAGCCTAGACATTTTAATAATTTTAATTCAATAAAGTCAACTATATAATCCTGCTATTTGTGTTTAGTATAGTATAGTGACTGTTCCAGATTACACATCTACTGGGTCATTGTACAATTTCAGTCAAAAGATGTTTCACAATAAAAGACTTGTTAAAAAAAAGAAAGATTTTTGTCTGCTGAAATGCTAGAGGGGTTTTTAGTCTGAAATAGATATAGGAAGTGTTGAGTTTGTATTAACATGCAATGCAGTAACTTTAACGGCAAACGGTAGCGGATCAAAACGAGCCTTTGAGTTGACATCGTGAATCAATCAATACACCTTAAATGACAATATAATAACTTTGACAGTTACATTTATTTTTATTGGCCCTGTTGAATGACATTATGCTTTAGAGATTTTCATGCACTTAAAAATTTTGGAATTTCAACTGGTTCAGGAAAACTGTGACTATTTCATTTCCTCGCTTGGAGAAGTGGTGGAGTTTAGTTTGAGTGTATTCCAGCAGCATTACACTTATGTCAGTGAGATCATCAAGGATAGAGTACTGCTTGATATTTACATGTGTTGCCAACTTCTTACTGCTGCTTGGCTGCTTTTTTGCTTCAATAAATGACTGAAAAGCTTAAATGTAACATCAATAGTCCACAACTTAAACAAGAGAAATACAAAAAATGATTGCAGATTAGTATGTCATGATACAAGCCAGAAAGTTATGGTGAGCAGGGCATTTATCTCTTTATGGGTTCTCCTATATGACAATTTACTTTTGTCTTCTCCAGGTGTTGTTCGCCAAGTGAAGCCTCTGATTGGTCCAGTGGAAACAGTACTGAAACTGTCCATGCGCAACCTGTCAACTCAGGGCGACTCTGGCCAGAACATCATCAGCGTTCACGTCTTCGTGTCGGAGTTTTGGTTCTGAGAGGCGGTTGCCCAATTTTATCACACATATTAAGACATCCATTTTCAACGCTGTGCACGTTGGTTTTGTCGTAGTAGTGCATAAATCAGTGTTGAGGTTTTGATGTGATGTTTTGAAATTGTTATTACTTTTGACAGTTGCTGAGAGGAGAGGTTACTGCTTCTGATGAAAGCACGACACTTTGATTTGATGACAAGCTCAGCCTAAAGTGCACAAATATGGAGAAACCTTATGTTATGAAAAATCATTCAGACCTTTTTCTAAATTGAACGTGCATGCATGCAGAGAGGTCATTAAAGGATACGGAGTTTAGATTCAACAGTATTCTTTTCATGACATATAAGACTTTGCTTTTGTAACATCCACTTTTCCTTTCTAACTGTGTGCATTGGATGAGGTATTTTTTCTATGGAATAAACACTATTTTAGTTAGAGTATTTGTTTTTCCTTCCATTAATATTCAATGACTGATGTTTGAATTTCTTATGTAACACTTTTAGCTTCCGTTTCACTGTCAATTGTTTCCAACAGAAAAAGGAGCGCCGCCAGCTGGAAAGGCTGAGTGTATCCTCTGCAGGTGAAGAGATAGGACAGCTGGTGCATCTGTAATGAAAGCCACAGTTATGTGCAGCACTCACTGTAGGAAGAAGGATTATATTTCTCACCATGGTTTTCCACAGTTTTTTTTCTCACACCACAATGCAACTTGTCGTTCTGCTCAATTATTTCTCCTTGTCATGGCATTTATATTACTTTAGCTCAAAAATCCCACAATGCAGTTCCTCTCATCTGACAGAAACGAAAACAAATTACAGTCATCTCACACTATACCTGTCAGTGATGATACCAAATGATGACAATTTGCAAGTGTCTCAATCTCAAATTTACTGCTCCCTGTATCGTAACTACTGAGTGTCTGCAATAGTGAACAAATGCCGACACGCCAACCTAAAGATTTCCCTTTAAAATATAACATGTTTAAAATATGTTTCCATCACATTAGTAATTCAGTATAATGACACTTGCTATATCATTCATGGTCATGAAAACATCACCATGACTTGCAATTTTTTAAAAAAGGTCACAACAGGAAACTTGATTTTGATAAATCAGACATGTCAATATTAGCTAACAAACAGAGACATTTGAATAGAAGTTGACTTTTCTTCACGATGGTCTGTGGAACGTCATTGCACTCAATGATATCTGTCGAAGGGGGGTGATAGTGTATATTAACAGCTTGACCTCCGAATGCCCTCAGATGAGTTGGATGTACATAAGCTTCTACTCAAGATACTGCATGTAAATACATTCATTGTGGGTTACACTTAAGGTCTTGGTCACATTGGAAGCTGGGGGAGGTAGGATTTTGGGAAAATCCTCCTTGGTAGAGTAACTATGGAGGGAAATAAGGTGGCTACAGTAATTAAAAACCATGAACACGGATACCAACCCCTGTATTCCTAATTACATTTACCAGTGAACCAGAACTTCTCTCTCCATCAAACATTGGGGGACATGAGACCGAATGAGCTGGGAACATGTTGGTAACGGCCTAGCTATGAGACTGCAATCATCACTGTGGCCAGGCCCAGCCAAAGCCTCCCAACTCTTCAAAGACAATAGAGGAGGGGCGCATACATCAGGATCTCGAGTCGTCTGCTGTGATGGATTTTGAGGCTCTACTGAAGGGGATATCCTCTTCAGAGGAAATAGAGGCCAGCGGGTCAACCTTGTGGTAGACATGAAAAGAGGGAAGAAATGCGGTGTGTCTGCGTTCATGTGTGTGTGTGTGTGTGTGAGTAAGTTAACTCCACAACCTTAAAACCATACTTTCAGCCAATGTTTGATAAATGTGTCCTGCAGTTTTTATTTATTTTTATTTTATGATGATATAAGCGCAAGTAACCCAACTTATATAATGAATTGGTTTGGAGAATAGGTGGGAATAATTGGAAATTATATTTCCTTTCTCAGGGAAATAAACATTTGTCTTGGCATTTGATAGCTATCAATTCATTTTGATAAATTTCTATGGAGGAAAAACAAGAGCAACATTTCCAGAAAGAGCTGGCAGAATAAAGGCATCTTCTCCTTGTTGAATGAAAAAAAAAAATCTCTCTAACCAAGCATCAACCAACCGCGATATCATCCTTTGGTTTGTGAACTGCAGTTCTGAAGCCTCGAGTTCGGGAATGTGGTCGTCGCCATCTTGCTTTTTCAAAGACAGAAGTGACCATATTTGGACGGGGTGAGGAGAAACGAGCGGCGGGTCTGACTCCATCTGATTGGAAACTACGCCCCGCCCACTGAAACTTGACCACGCCACAGGCCTGTCAATCAAACAGACACACCCCCAAACACACCACTTTTTTGGGCCTAATATGCAATTAATGTTGGGATTAATTTTCGACGGACCACAAGAGTGACTTTAGTGACTGACATCATGACCTGCGGACAAAAATAATTGATTTTTCTTAAGTTGAATGGCTGTGATCCATGGAGCCAGGGCCTGTTTGGAGCCAACCCTGTTGGTGGGACTGCAGTTTAAGGCACTTTTGCATTGGTCTAATTTTTCAGACCCTGAAGCTACGCCCACTTTTATATACAGTCTTTGATACTAACAAAAATCGAGTGTATTTTACCACAAGTGTTAATTTCAGTCATAGTTGGAGAAACGCTTTAAATTGGCAGTTACCAAGATGAGACAATGCCCACATATTTGGTTCGTTTTATACTGCACATCAAAATCCACAGAAAACACATTGTAAGGATGTAAACAGCTAAACATGAACAACAAAAAGTCATATAGTCAGACTGTGTGGGAGGACATTACCAATGCAGGAAAGTCCTGGCTGCCTCTGAGCTCCACAGTAAGAAAGACTGGGGCAGCAGTCCTTCGCAGCGTTACCAAACCACATACATGTGTGGGGACAAATGAGCAAATATCTTCTGCCAGATTCTCCATCCAAAGCCAAGACGGAGCTGCTTGCACTGGAAGCCTATGGTATGACTAAACCGAGTGGGCTTGATGAGTCGACGTAATGGCAGGGGAGCAGACCCCGGTGTGTGTCTGCGCTGTTTGTTTGTGTACTCTACTGTGGCACAATGGTGGTCAGGCCTCTCAATACAAGCGGTCTTGGTGGTGTCTGGCCCAGAGCAGACAGGGTATGGGGCTGATGGGAGTCTGGCCCAGAGGCTGGCGAGGCGGGCTGATCCCAGACAGAGACCAGAGGACCTGAGGAGGCACGTGCTCGGCCGACTCCTGCACTCACCCACTCCTTCTTTTTCCTGGCGTCCTACCCTAGTTCCCACCGCAACACATGTTATAGGATATAAGTGAGTTCTTTTAATACATTTGGGGGTATTTATTTTTTTCCTCTATTATACAAACCACTGTTCCTCATTGCCATAAACACAAAAATGTTTCTTTTAGATGGGCACTACCAACTTACTATAATTTTACTCCCCTATGCTTCAGATTCTCATCTTTGTAGAACGTTTTATGTTCACTAAGACAATAGGCTAATTCATACATTTTAAATGTGAGAAGGTGACACATTTTGATGTGATGCCTATTTATGGTAAACTTACTTCAAGTGTTATCTGTGATACTATAAACCTGAATAAACCAAAAACAAATTGCCGTCAGCTATCTCTACTGATAAGCCCTTGTTAAGCATATGTCTCATGAATTTGCCAAGTGGTGTTTCGTATGAGTCCAATAGATGGCAGACACATACAACACAACAGTGCACAGCGCAGAGGTTGAACAATGATCCCTAAGATACTGCCACCACCTTACATTACAATGGCAGAATAAGCCAGCCAAAGACCAATGTTTTTTACATTTTAGTAAAAAAAAAAGTAATGAATGCAGTCATCTATAAAGTAGGATACACTTTGTAATAAAAACTGAACTTAATTAAAATGTATGCCCATCACTTTTAGATACACTGCAGAGACTTCATTCTGACTTCAGCCTAAGAAAGTGTTTGTTTGCACAAAAAACAATATGTGAGTCTGATGTGGATGTTAAAGAAACATCTGTTGAGACCTTCACCCAAAACAGGATCGTATATGATTGGCTCCACAACAATATATTTTATTACACATTCCCCATAGTCTCTGTGATACGGGACTCTTATTATTGCCTCCCCGTAAATCAATTAAGTCTTTTGAGGTTTGGTGTGATAGACAGTCCACCAATTACACGAGGGCTCCACCTTGACCCGAAGAAAAACATAACGCACACAAGTGTGCCCCTCCATAACTTACAGATTCTGAACGTAACCATTTACAACCGCTACTGAAGTCCAAACTGTTGCCAGAGTACACAGCGGATCAATCACATTAGGGAATATAGACCGAGGTTGTACTCATGAAAATTCAGCGAGCAGTCTCTCTGTTGTTACAAGCAGCTCAGAAAACACTGTGACGTCCACAGTGCTTAAGTGGATGCATATCATGGGGAAGGAAGGGAAACAAATCCAACCACATACACTGTAACCAGGGTGTGATGGCCACCTAAAATAGTCTTGACCTTAGACTGTAAAGACATCTTTTCTTGTTTGATGGAATGGGTGATTTTAATGTGCCATTTATTTGTTGCATAGTTGGTCAACTTTTATTGCCTGTTGTGACATTTAAAACAAATGTGTTCTTTATAAGGAAAAAAAGCATATTTATTGAGGAAACTATCCTGACTTCATGGCACATTTGATGCGAGATTTAAATATCTAGTGACAGTTTAAATGCATTTTCTGAAATTATTTGTATTTTCAGAAACAAACATCTATTTATTGCCATGATAGGCCTGTATGTGTGTAACTGTGTGTGTAAGAATTCTATTCCCATATCAAACCTACGTCATTAAGTATAGCTGTCTGCACTTTGAAACACTGTTTCAGTTGTGAGGCTTGGCCTTTGAGGACTATAGTTACAGTATATACTGTGACAGTGACCATGATCTCACAACCTGTCTGCACCAAGCTTCACTGACATAAGCGGCCTTCAGACCTCAAATGTTTGAACTTTCATTGTACGTGAAAACGAGCTCTGAGTTTGCTGTGTCTGGCCAAATGTTGTTTTGTCTGTGGCTGAGCACATACACCCAACTGTCACCCCTCAGTGGACACAGTCTCAGATGCCTCTGGGTCTCGGGGCAGTGACCAGATAGGGGGAACAAAAAACAAAAAAAATGAGGAGACGAGATCTGCTCTGCAAATGCAGGGAGTTGTGGGCGGATTTTGGCGTATTGTTCACGGAAACCATTACGTACTGTGTGTTTTGATATGAGGTGTCACGTATGTAATCATCAGGAACTTTGCACTCACAGTGATCTGAATCACACCCAGTAATTCATCACTGAATAGCTCTACAGAGTGTGTTAATGAATCAAGCTTTAACTACTGAGTTCCTGTTTGCAGTGGTAAATTGTGTAACACTTCACATAAAAAAAAGAAAGAAAACCTCTGGCTTTGGATTTGCCACAATCATATCAAAAAATGTGTTAAACATATTGAATGCAACAAAAAACAGCCTGCTGTCAAAGTCAATCTGAACCAATCCCGCTCTGATGAAGGAAGAGAAGTATAAATTAGATGCTGTGAGACAATGTAAAATTAACAATTGTTTTTGGTTGAACTCAATGAGAAAAATATGTACTTTTTGATCGAAATACTATTTATGGGTTTATAATGGCAAGGTTCAGTCATTCAGAGCACATCTGTATGTCATTGTTCATAAACCACTGTCTCTGCATACACTCAGATTTTAAGAACAGAGATTCAGGGAATTAATTATCCAATTGTTCAGAGACATCATCATGGGGAAAAGGACTTAAGGCGTCAAAAGGCACATTTTTAATTTGGTGACAGTCAAAATGTGTTTTCCTGCTTTCCTTTTAACATCACAGTATCTCAGTCTACTCGTTTTGCTCTGTGCATGACTATGTCGTGAATTAGGGTTCCAGGAACCACAATGAGACAAAGGTCATCTGTGATATTAATGAGCGGAAGGCCTTTGAGTCTGGCACACTGGCATGTCGCTTTTCTGTGACTAATACAATTGCCTGTGATAATTAATATGTCATATATTGTTTTTCAAGAGGGTGTTGTCTTTCTTTGTAACTTCAGAGGGTTGGGGAAATCCATCAAAATGTTCCTTGTATTGGTCCCGGGTCACACAGAGAAGGTTTGGTTAATGGTTACCCGCTACAGTATGGACACGTGTAGAGCAAGTCGGTGAGCATATACCACTCCATCGAAACAACACCGACTCTGTATTTGTCTGCTGTCTTTACAGCCACTCATGTGAACACACAACCTCACAAAACAGAACAAAATGCCTCATTCGTGGACATATGGCCTACATTGTCGAAACACCACTGCGATGATGTCTTTCTGTTTCCTCTCATGTCTGAATGAATTTAACAGATCAAGCTTTCCTTATTCTTACATATAAAGTTTAGAGAAGCCAGACTGGTTGTTAGACACCATATCCTGTGTGTATATGATGCTATACATGTATCGCACGGCCTTGGCTTGTTGTGTGGTGAGGACAAAACAGATGCTACAGTACAGATAAGGTTAGGGTTAAAAGGCAGTTAAGCCGGAGGAGACTCTGGAAGCCATTGAGTCATTGATCTCAGGAGTCTTCAGTCCATACTGAGCCCTGGGTTATTCTCTATCCCCTCACCCTCCTTCCTTTTTTACCCTTTGTTGTGGTCTCTGGGACAATCGGTTACAGCCCAACGGAATGGAAACCACTCAGTCAGTCCCCTGCTACAGCAAACTATTAAACATAGGATCCAGTTACTATGTCTGGGAGGAAAGACATCTTTAGGGGGGGACGGGATTTAGTTCCTCAAACTTCAGAATAACCCAAGCCAACAGAAAACATTTTCATACATGTTGTTCAAATCACACAACATTTCACCCAGTGGAATTACGGTGACTACCAAGAAATTATCTTGTACACGATGATTACTCCAAACATCACTTCCAGAGTCTTTGCTGTGTTTATTTCCGTGTCGGTGTTGTGTTATGCACCAATATCTCTTTGCACTGGAGTTTTCCGGTCAGGCTGGAAGTGGGTTCATTCCCAAAGCTATCAAAGAAACAGCAGAAGACAAACACAACAATGATGATGAAGTGGATAAACAACATTCCCTCCCGGAAACCCAATACAACTTGTTCCTGTGAATTGGTCTGTCTGTGCGTCTCGCTGAGGCAACAATGGTGATTTCTGTTTGAGTCTTGTGGGTTCCAACCCCAGACCCTGTCTCCCAGTTGGAGCGACAGAAATGGAGGGTCGTGGTCACCGCGGATGCTTTGTTTTCCACAGGCCCTGCTCATTGCTGTCCCGCCCGCAATGGGACCATCTGCCTTCTCAATTAATAGGCATGTTTGTGCTCCACATTTGTTTGTTCTCGCAGATGATTTTTGTAATAAAACTCAGACTTTCTGGTATTTCTTGGATTCCTGGGTGATGACATTGCGCTTTGCTTTTTTGGGCTTGTGGCTGCTTCCCGTGGAAAATGTAGCTTGCAGAAACTACTGTAGCTGTTTTCTGGTGTGTCTGTGGGATGAAATGAAGAATAGAATGAGTCTTGCCGATGTTCTGCCTACCACAATTAGGAGCAGACCCGCTGTGTGCTGCATGGGGAACGCACAAGATGAAGAAGCAGCCATGCCATCTGCTTGGAGACACGAGGACAAAGTATTTCAGCCCCGAAAATGTCATCATAATGCTCTGCTCTATTGTTTTTGTCTTACTGGTTACTGGTTTAATCGTGAAAAGAAATTCACTTTTTTTTTTCCAAGTCAAACTTGCTTATAGGTGGCAAAAAGTGACAATTCTTTGACAGAGACACTGACACATGTACGCACCAATGAAAGAAAAATAGTAAATTAGGGTAAATGTTCATTTGTATATTTTGCTAGACATGATTTCCCGAATTTGAGGAAATGTTATTACGTTTTTACGTACCTTGTGGATTTGGCTTTGGCTTTCTTTTGGACAACATTGCGCTGTCGTGGGAGCTCCATGGACCACACACAGCCCTTTTCCCAGAGCACCTTGGAAGAGGGTGGTACTGACAGTGTCCACCAGTCACCCTCTTAATCACACTGGTCCAACAGACAAACCTGCCAGGAAGCCATCCACTTGTTGAGAGCAAAGGCTGAGAAAACTTATGAGAACAAATTTGCTGATATTTGGTCAAGGAACATAGATGTTTCAAGGGAGGAACCAGCTGTATTTATCATCTTGTGATCTCATCAGTCTGTCCAGGTTCCGACTTTTGATTGTCCATTTGAGCAAAAGTAGGCAGATTTAGGGTTCTCCATTTATATTGGAAAAGGACCTAATGTACAGTTAGCCAATGGTTTTGAAAATTTATGGTTTGAAATGGACTTTGTGTGTGGTATATTGTTGAATAGAATGAGAAGGCGCAATTAAACACATCATGGATTCTGAGAAGCCATTGCGTTTGGTTGACCTTCGCTAACCAGCCATGGCAGCATTTTTGCAGCTTAATCTTAAGGATGTGCAGTTGTGCTGCAGGGTGATGAAGCAAGAGTAGTTCACACAAGGGTCTGTCACTAAACCTCCCACTAACACCACTCAGCAAGCAGCAACATGTAGAGATTTCACGTCAGGGCATGCTTCTATAATGATTTTAGCATATGCGTCCAGAGCTGTGGCTTTTCACAGTTTTTTCTCATGACCGTCATGGGTGTAAGCCCTCCCTCTGTATTTTGATGTTTTAAGTCTCCCTTCCACCATTATGAATGAAGCATGGCACCAATTGGCTCAAGAAATGAAAACCATAATGCGATTTCGCTCCATTGTTGTCCATTTTTTCCCTAAATTGCACTCCCACCCTTTAAAATCAAGACTGTCTGGTCTGTCTTCGGGGATGTCCTCAGCTGTCATCAATCAGCAGTCACTGACGGAAATCTGTAAACACACTGAATACTTGGCAGTGTACTTCTCCACAAAACTGCAGACCAGAATACTTCAAGACTGTGCTATGGTCTTCTGAGAAGTTTGATGAACTCCTCCCTGGATGGTCCATCATTTGGTCTTTTGACAAAAGAGCATTTTATAAGTTAACTTATTTACATTTCAACACAAGGTTTGGCTTGAATGTTTTGTTTTTTTCTTGAGATCTAAACGGACAGAGGATGATGATTGCGTGTTGTGTTGTTTCTATACATTAAAGGTATATAAAAAGATGTTGATTTCTCACTCTGACATGAACGAACCTGTGTCATTCTTGAATTAGCTGTATCAAACACCATCAAGCCAAGAAACATATATCTCTGTCAGTTCATGAAATTGCCATCGGAAGCATCAACTTTCATCCTTGCATGTAGTAAGCCCTTCCCTTGGAGGATCTGCAGTTACATAAACACAGTGTGTTATGTGGTTTTATAATTGTGTTTTTTTATACCGCATGATACAATCAAGCATAAGCCAGCTTTGGGTGCAGTGCCATGGATGGAAGGAAGAATATGTGAGCAGTAAACATGAGAAGGTCTCCTCCATTGACAGGAATTCCACTTACTGCTGCTGTGAAACATGGCATACCTAATTGTACAGTGGTCACCCGCTAGGTCTAAATAGGGTTCAAGACCACACAGTACGATGCAGGCCCACTGTAGGAAACTCTCAGAGACACAGGAAGAAGCTGGGAGCTTTATTCACTGATTGTTTTACTCTATGGTGATCCATCTGTGTAATGTCTCGAAATACGCCATTCTCCTTTTATATCTTTGTATTTGCTCTTTTATATCTTTGTATGTATAACAACAATGGGATGTCAAGCCATGAACTTGGAAGTATAAAATCCATGTGACCAAAGTGTTCGTTTTGTTTTATAAATGGGCATTAAAGGGTACCTTTTGTTGCTTCAACACCTGCAACAATCCTTTTTTTTTTTTTTAATTATGGAAGTGGACACATATGAGTTTTTGATAGTAATACCCATCTAGATTTGCATAGTACCACTCTTTCACTCTTCACCATGATGAGCAACAAGTAAGAAAAGTCATAGAAGCTTCAAGCAGCTTCATGTATTGAATAAGTGATGAAGAGGTGAGTCGATTTATGAGGTGATAAGTACCGTGTTTACTCTCCAGGCTATGGCCCCTACAATTCCCCCGAAACTCTCTTAACAAAAAAAGGGAAAACAAGTGGTGTCTTCGGTAGTGTGTGGATTGTACTCCATCACCGGCCAGCCCAAGTTTAGATCCCCCCCCCCCATCCCCTCCTGCTAATGACACATTCAAATTAGCTGTGGTTAGGGTTTTCTTCAAATACACAGCTAGATTCACACAAATTCTTCTCCCCACCTCACCTCTCTCTGGTCTGGCCTAAGAAAACCACATGCCGGGGTCATTGCGCTTTCCTCAAGCCAAACCAGACCCATAATTTTGCTTTTGTTTCAGATGTAGCCTCAAAGCCTGAAATATAAAGACTGAGACTAGCCTGGGAAGGTCAGTATGTAGAAGGAAAGAGTGAGATAGAGGATGGGAAAGGCTGAAAGAAAGCAAGAATGGAAGAAAGAGTGAGATGAGAAAGGGGATAGAGAGAAAACAAGAACTCAAGACCGCTGCTGAGAGTGGAGTGGTTTCCAATGTGTGAGGAAGTCTCTATTATACACTCTGTGTGTGGACAGGAAGAGCTGTGTAACGAGAAGCAAATCTCGCCAAACCACCGGCCATTACTGACCATTGCTGACCATTACATCCAATGAGCTTTAACTATTTTTGGATCCACGCTATCTCCAGGTTAAGAGAGTACATTAACACTTAAGTGTGATGTGACACGAGAGCAACTTATTCTCCATGTCTTCCTTTTTCAGCCACAGAATTTACTATAGTGTTAGAAGAGTAAATAAACAACCTAGCTTCTCATATATGACCAGCCTGTTCTCATTCCCAGGGTGTCAAATAGTGAAGTTTTTCAAATCCATTGGTGTCAGAGAAGATTTGCACCAGTGCCCATTGGCATCGACTGTGACCACAAAGGGGGAGACGGACGTCATGTGACGAAGTAGAACGAGTGACGAAGTCTGCGTGAGGAGCGGGTCGGGGGTGGTTGGTTGGAACAAATACAGGACTTCCGTCCACAAGTTCAGGTCTGTGAGAAAGCAACAGTAAATGTGGATTTCTTTTGCTTTTTATAAAATGTAACATATTTAACTTATGGAATGTACCTAAAGTAACTTACATGTCATACGTAACATTACTTACTTAAGCGGCGTTTCTGAGTGGAGTTTGTATATTCCTCTTGTGCTTGTTTTTTTGTTTTTTTTCTGTTTTCCAGCTTCTTCCGACAGTTCAAAGACATGCACTCAGTTAACTGGTGATTCTAAATTGTCTGTAGGTGTGATGTGTGTGCGTAAATGGTTGTTTGTGTTTTTGTGTTGGCCCCGTAATGTATTGGTGACCTGTCCAGGTGTACTATGCCTTTGCACATAGTCAGCTGGGGCTCAAGCCTCCCGTGACCATGTTCAGGATAAAGTGATTATAGTTAATTGATGATGAATGTTTTTTAGAGCGAAAATCACTTTTCTGTCTCATCTTTCATTGAGTGCTCATTTGTTAAATTACAATATTTTGCAAAAATGTAAATGTTCATCAAACTGTGAAGCCTCCCAAATGGCAAAACTAAACTGGTATGTGGTTATGTAATGGCCATTCACCAGTTGGCTGTTCATGGAAATGTTTTTTTTTTTTTAATTCAATGTATAATTTGCTGTTTATTCTGCATAGCAATTTTAATGTCAGAAGCCTTTTCAACAATGGCACTTTATTCACGCTATCCACACACAGTTGACATTTCAGTGGACCAAACCAGAGCTCCAGTCACGATGAAACACGTTTTCTGCCAATCACCACCTTGAGTTAAAATGAAAAAGGTCAAAATGCATACGCCATAAAGCTTCCATTGTAACAAATGGAGAGGAGTGGAGGTGGTGTGGTGTGGGGGTGATGGACCAAAACCCAAAAACCTCAACCTTCTTTGAAGAAAAACAAACCAGTTTTATTTGAGAGCCAGCTTGTGCATTATACTCCTCTGACCTCAGGAAGCTTTCCCTTTCTGTCAAGCCCTGGACACACTGTTCCACCATCAGGGGACCAGGCAGATCTATGACACATGCAATGGCCAAACTGCAGTGTGGCCCTGCCCACAAATCCAGCAACATTTGGCCCCTGGAGCCTTGTTTCGTGGGAAGCCGATGCTCTGACCACATATGAACAATAACATGGTTTTTGCTTGGCGCACTCTGGTGTTTTGTATATTACGTGACATATTGCTTGGCTTAACATTACCTATTGTAAAACTATCCATAATCATTCAACCTCATGGAGAGATGTTGAGTAATGGCAGGCAATATAAGGATTTAGAGTGACATCTACACAAGTATTTCAGGGCAATACAATGGAAAAATATTACAAGAAAATACAGGATAGTTAAATGTAAACCACTGCTCGTTCTGACTATCCCACAGTACACCACAATACCAACACCAACATAGTAGCTGCATTGTGCCGTCACCTGCCAGTGATGCAACAGGTTTATGTGAATAATTTTGTAATAGTGTGAGTGTTAAGTCTTAGTGTGCCCTGGCAGAAATCAACTGTTTTGTTGGACTATTCAATATTCCACTCGAAGAAAGCCGCGCATACCTCTCCATCACACAATATACTGATTTTTATCTCCTGCTTGACAGAAATGCCACAGACTAAAACACTTTTTTTTCCCCTCTGTGCCTTGCCCAGCCTTGTGCTTTTGGATCGAGTTCCCTGAAACCTGCTGTGTAGAAAGATTCATCTGGAAGCCTCGGTACTCGTAGTAATTGGTTATGTTTCGAGACCACTTGCAAGTCTAATCCTGGCACGTTTTATGAAGACCTATATTAAAGAAAGGACAGTAGAGAGTTCATGACAGACCTGCGAGATTAAAACATGGGGAATTATGTGCTATTACTGAATGTAATGTAATCGTGGACTCTGATATTGAGCATTAAAACATACATACTGGCTAGTTAGACAATGTGTTGTATCCAAGGTCACTGAAAATGCCAAATTACAGACATCCTATTATAACACACTGTACACACACTCACTGCATTACAACGTAAACAGCATTAAATGCAGCCCACGGGGCAACAATTTAACCGTGAGTGCATTGCTACCTCTATTGTGACTTGTTTATTTCTAAGAAAGTTTGCTGTGTGTAATTGCATCTGACAGAGTGCCCTGTGAAAAGAAACCACACAAAGGCATTATGTGCTCGTAGATTGGAAAGAAACGTACATTTGTCAGCATTATGATTTATTTTGCCAGCGTATGGTAAACAAGGCGAGACAGGCGATTCTTTCCTCTCTGAAACCAAGCGTGTCCAACTGGATTCCATTCCTCTCCCGTTTCATTTCATATTTCATACAGCCCATTTGAACAATTGTGTTATTATGGCAGTGTAAACAGACCTTTGCACTGGGCATGACTTCAGGAATGCTGATGATGTGTAAGCTGACACGCTGCTGGCTGTAGGAGACTAAAGCATCATTTAGTGTAGATTGGTATCCCCTGTCATAGGTGGGTGGTGTTTATTGCTAGCCAATCATCAGAACAGGCTGTTACAATATGATTGGTAAAATTGTATCAGTGTCAGAATGAATTGAATATAATGACTAGTTTGGAATGGCAAAAATGCACAGTACCACACCCCTGAATTTTAGAGAAATACTTCTACATAGATTATTATATTGTGTAATACCACCCAAAATGTCAGCGTTGCAGCGGGTTCAGTTGAAAAGATTTTTTAAATTCTCCTGATCTGCATGATAAATCACAGAAATATCACTCATTGCCTTTTTTCAGATTGGAAAGCTTTGGCAGTAAAGTTTGGTGAAGCCCAAGGCTTGACCCTCTGTGCAGACACATGCAGATGCACTGCAAACCGCAAGTCAAAGCATCAACACTCATTTACTTTCCTTGGCTATGCCTTGTGAAGCTCAGTTGCTTTGACTTGTGTTGCTGCTTGCGAAATAGAATCGTGTCATATTTTCTCAATGTTCTGCACTACAGCAATGTGGCTGGTGAATCACAGCTTGACAAAAACAAAGACAACTGCCTTTTGTTTTTGATGTTCAGGGCCAATTTGGTGGCAACTGAATGCTTTGACTTGCACTTTCAATGGCGTATGTCTCCTTTGGTCCACTCTGGAATGCAGTAAAATTACTGTCCAGGTTCTTTCAAATATGGAGTGTAAAATTACACAGCCACAATCAAATTCAGTATTGTAGGAAGTTGATAGCGAGTCTGATGGCGATGCTAGAATTTTTTTTAACATTGGTACCAACCAAGGCAATTAAAAATAGCTTTTCACTTTATGCGTTTTGCTTGCACAGCTGACTTAAGCCACAATGACCGAGTATAGTTAACCTGGATCATGTGCAGTGCTTGGATTAGCTTCCTCCACTGCTCTGGCCTTGGCTGCCCTCTTCAAGCCCCCATAAGCCTCTCCTAAGATCCTGGCGGAGCCCATCCAAATAATGTGCAGTACGTAAGAACACCCTATAGTCTACACTGCTGTTTGTAATGTCTCTTTTTTTTTTTTCCCTTTTCCGTGTGTTTACTAGTTTGCTTATAATGTCTGAAAGGAATGATTCACTGCCCTGTGGATGCAAGTTTGAAATTTCTGCAAAACTTATTAATATAATGTCATACCCAAATGCAGATCTTCCACTTTTCCATTCTTTCCACTCTATCCCCTTTACTGTAAACCAAGTCAAAAATCAGGGGTTTGTGAGAGTGGAGGCTTCAGTGCAGAGCTCTTATGGTTTACCTGAAGGACAACCACAGTGTAAATCTTCTCCCCTGAGGAAGGATATTCAGGATGTGGCTTTGAAGGAAAGCAGAACTGTGTGTGTGTGTGTGTGTGTGTGTGTGTGTGTGTGTGTGTGTGTGTGTGTGTGTGTGTGTGTGTGTGTGTGTGTGTGTGTGTGTGTGTGTGTGTGTGTGTGTGTGTGTGAGAGACGTGCGAGTAAAAGAGGAGAGTTTAACACGCATGCATGCATATGTGTTGGTGTGAGTGTGTATGTCTGTGTGGTCCTCTCTTAGTGAGGTGGAAAATTATTTTTAAGTTTTAGTTAAATATTTGCTTTTCCTTCAAGTTGCCAATGACGTTTTTAGAACTACAGCAGGACTTGACACTGGTGAGATGTGTGTGAAAACGAATACTGAGAGTGGATGTTAATGTGCAGTCCTGTGAATGAGCATTACTCAAACGGAGGGAAGCTCCAGAGGCAGACTTGCATGAGAGGACAACAAATTGCAAGCAATTAAAGTCATGTTTATTTTCATCACAGGAGTGTTTGAACCTTTCCACATCTCGGATTTACATTGAGAAAATACACAGACACAACTGCAGACATGACAAATGAGTAACTTGGCATCCGTGACACTGTAAAAACCCAAACAAAAACCCTGCTTTGTTTAGTCAACCTGACCAATACTTTGCATTGTGGGCAACCTGGTTTGGCTAGCTTTAACTGCAGTGCAAAGTTGGATGTAGCTTTCTTGCCTTGTAAAGAAACACAATACGTAATGTTGTGTATACCTGAACCACAACAGGATAATCAATGAAATAAGCTAGTCTTCTATGCAGCAAATAAAGACTGTATGGTGTGAAATGAAAATATGCATAATAACCCCAAACTGGATTAAAGTTAATGCTTAATGAGGGGCTACCATGAGTTACAGAAGCTGATGGTCTCACACATGAAGTCTGGACTTTGACAGTCTCCGGGGCGAATACAGTTGTAAAACTTGAGTGGGATTTTTTTTTATTTTGATCATTGTTGTCTTTGGACTATCTTTTTCACATGACCAAAGAAAAACTGTATTTTTTTCAGGGACAACTGAACAAACCCTATCTGGTAAGAAGCCCGAAATGATGATCGACCTAAAACTTTGGCAGCTGTGAGTTGTAGGGTTTTGTTGTTGATGTTGTTTATTGAATATGATAAACATACAATTGAACAGTTATGGTGTTGTTGATATGAAATTAAGTGTCTTGTACAATTTGAAACTCCATTGTGTCTCCAAGATATAAGTCAAATGCAATATGAATAAGTCAACAAATTAAATTAGATCAAAAAACAAACATCTACGTAATGAAATCAGGGACGACAAAAAATGACGGTTTGTAGGTGGGTCAAAAATATTGACATTTAATGACACTGAGCTTGGGTAGTTTTCAATGTGATACCCTTTTGATTAGTGTAGACAGTCTCACGCTGCCATTACTAATCATTTAACCCTTAAGATCTTAAACAGACCGCTGGGAATAAGCAGCTAAACAGTGCTAAGAAACAGGGAAGCTCTTACTCATCAGTGGCTAGATTTATGGGCTACATTAAACAATGTGTAATACTGCCCAACAGTTAAAAAAGTTTCCTCCAGATCTTGGCCATCTACGAAAAAATAAAACTGTCTTCACGGCCATCAGCGGACTGCCTGGGGCCGTCCTAGTTGGTTTGCAGATGTGAAGCATCTTTATATTGCAGAGATTCATAAAGACCGCAATACCGTTTACTCCCCGAATTGTTCCACCAAGCATGTTGGCTCAAACACCAAGGCACAAAAAGTTGACTTTTGAAACTGGAGTTTGTCCAAAGGTGAGCATTTTAGAAAGTCATTGTTAGCTACCGCTCAGTCAGCCAACTCTATACTCATCTTTAGCAGTTAACTGCTGGCTCCCAGTTGTTTTTAGACATTTTAGTGCGGAACAGTTACATAATATACCTTTAAAAAGTTCAGTGCTTCGGTTCAGCAGCTCATAAAAACTTAGTTCTGTGTTCTTTATCCCGTTAGTATTTGCATCCCACCACACAGCAGCTTTAGGCATTTTTCTGTAGTTTGCTAACAGACAGACATGACAAGTCGGCGCCTTGACGAAATACAGAGTCAATGGCTCTCTGTCTCTATAGAGTGTGCTGTAGCGGGTTCAAACGTTTAATACGAGATTGAGGACCCATTGGCTACTTAGATTTTTTTGTATGAAGTTTGAAAATTCCCAGAAAGTAAATCTGAGTGCTCATCATTTTCTAAACCAATTGTTCTTTATTGGCTAAGAGGGGAAAGAGAGACGGTTGTAGCTGTTGAGAGCAGGTAGGCAGGACTGACAGAGTGAGTAGCCAGGAAGGGCAGGCTCAAGGCTGGCGTGAGCTGTGGGGAGGCAGATGTGGTGAAGCCGACTGATCAGGTGACACAAGGATTAACTTGGGTTCACTGTCTAGGTGGCCTTGAAGGAATTTTGACCACGTTTGACTTGATCTGGTGAAGACTGGAATATCACGGAGAGGGGTTGATTAGATGATAAGCTGCAGGTGTGTTGCCAGAGGAGGTAATCAGCAGTAGGTGTGGAAGTCAGGAGCTGGGAGTGAGGGAGACCACACCCACCCACGACAGGAGGGAGAGGAACCACAATGAGAGGGAGCTGTCACCCACAGCAATGCAGTAACTTCAACAGGGCTAACGGTAGCAGATCAAAAAATGAGGCTTTGAGTTGACATTGTTGGTCGACCGATATAACTCGGAACGAGTTATTGGTTCTCCTGCATGACATACACTTTAAATATGATTGGATCTTCAAGCTCTTAAAAAGTGGAAAAATATTTTCTTTCCTCACTTCACAGCACACGCAACATAACCGCAATGTGCAGGTGTCTACTACACCAGACCAACCAGTGGTGCTGGTTCTTTAACAAAAAGTCTTTTCTCAACATCCTAGTATTTATTGCACTTGTTAACCTTTCATCTACAAACAATTAGTTTGTTAAATGTTCACAGTTATAAGAAAATATGGAGCACGAGTGGGACATCCAAATAATCCCTGTTGTTTAGAAACACATTTCATTTATCATGACTAAGTTTCCACAGGGAAAATGATGCCCCTTTTCTTATCATGTACTTCACCACAGGTGTCAAGGTTTCTTGTATTTTCAAGATTGTAATCTGTGACAGCAGACAAGAGCAAAAGCCACCAGCCTGCGGGTCAGGAAACCGTGATGCTTAAGAAAACAACTGAGATCCCTTTGGCAAAAACCTTTTCCAGCTACCCTTCATTGGATGGAGCACCTTTCTTTCAGCTTTCCCTGAAGTCCCCACCTGCAGAGAGAGCTACCAACATCTTCTCTGCTTACCTACTTCCAACGACTCCCAGGCTCCTCATTCCAGCGCATCTCTCAGCACTGACTCTCTTATCCTCCTCTATACTCTGCCAGAAAAGCACCTGAGGGCCTGCACTCCTCCGCTGGTATTTCTGCTGAAAGCTGTAATAAATCATTTGCCTTTTGTGTTTCGGCTCTCTGCCTATTTTGCTAATGTGTTTTCTCTCCTAGATCCTGGTTTGGGAGTTGAAAGAGGCCTACGTCAAATAGGTGCAGGAGTGTGCTGAGACAGATTCACTGCCGTCTTTGCAAACTCAGTGATTCTTGCTCCTTGTCATCACTCTAATGCCCCATTTCCCCAAGTTGAATAGCACAGGAAGCCCAATGCTGAAGATGCATTGTGAAAGTAACAGGTAAAGGAGATGAAGAGGAAGGAAAAGGAAAATGCTTTCGTCAGAATGCAGTAATTGAATATTTGATTCACAGTCCCCTGAC
The DNA here is from genome assembly GCF_029030835.1 of Brachyistius frenatus. NCBI lineage: Eukaryota > Metazoa > Chordata > Actinopteri > Embiotocidae > Brachyistius > Brachyistius frenatus. The sequence goes on along the minus strand of NW_027210618.1, from coordinate 2,748,530 downwards.
TTTTGTTGCTGTCCACAAGTGTTTTCACCATTGCTCTATATCAAATACCAGTGACTTCGGTTGTGGTGAAATGACTCTGCAGGGAAGAAAGCCTGGTGTTTATTCAAGGGGGAGAATTTCACATTTTGACCAAATTGACTCCGTATAGAGAACAGCTCAGCAGGCCGTGTAAATATCTAAAAAGGTTTAATGAAACCATGAGGGATGACAGTGTCCAAAGTACATATTATCTATGGAGAGGTCACAGTGGGAAAGTGGCCCGCCGTCCGTCTGCATTTGTGTTGGTGGCCAGAGAGTCATGAGCGATCATTGGAATTTTTTGGTCAGAGCTTTGCGTTTGAGCTCCAGGCTTCCTGACAACCCCTTCCTCACTGTGTCATCCCCTCACGCACACACAGAAGCATGCACATGTGTACCCACACACACATATGCTCTCTGCTGTCCAGTTCAGTGGCTTAGATCTCTTGCAAAGTTCCTAAATCCGCCTCCTGCATTCTGGGTTGGTGGGAGCAGACTTCCTGAAAACAATGGAATGGACTAATCTGCGGATTTGCCAGTGGATTTGATAAAGGCCCATGTTCTAAGCCAAAGTTTCTCTGACCTCTTGTTAAAAACGTCTCATCTCTCCCTGCCCATCCCTCCCACCCCTGTTCTCTTTATGAATGGGGGGAGAGTGGATTACCAGAGGTGCTGTGTCTCTAATTAAACTCTTCTCTCACCCTCCTCCCTCCCTTCTATCCCTGTCATCTGTCCCTTATACTCCCAGACAATTGTCACATTCTCTCTCTCTCTTTTGGCATTTTGGCACAACCGTTAGTTGTAATGAAAAGGCTCAAGCTGATGACTCCCAACAGGAGTAAAGCGCAGTGGTGTCGGGGTCACAAGTCAAAGGTCAATCCTCAGAGGTCAGGCAGAGGCTAATAAGGTGTTTTGTCACTTGAAGAAAATGTCTAATCTCCCTGAGACTGAAAAGGATGCACCTTTCCTTTAGCAAACTTCACAAGTAGCCACCAACCCCCTTCTCACTGTCCTTCTAACCTCTTCTTTCAAATCCACTCCTCTTTGTAGTCCACCCTTTGTAGTTCATCTCAACAAAGCAAAACTTTCCAAAGCCGTGGTTTGTCCAGGATTAATTTACAACAACATTTCCTAAATCCCTTCTTTCTATCTGCTCATCATCTTTCATGGAGTCCTCCACCAGCCTGTTTGATTGAATGACTAACTAGCTGATTCCTGTGAAACAATTAAAATTCCAGCCTTTGGCCCGCACTCCATGAGCTGTCTTGAAGCACGGAGCAGAGTTGGGCACAGATGCAACTTTGCTGAGAGGAGACTACTTGATGAGGGTATTATTTTAATGGAAAAGAGTTGCCTATTCATTACATGCATGTGGCCTTCACTGAAGACACAAAGCACAGATAATGACAGGAACCAAAAGCTGGCAAAGAGCCAGGTCTGCAAAGAAAAAAAAGAAAAGTCTGCCCACTTGCCAATCTACTGTGCTAGTGACTCAAGTAGACAGCTGTGGACAATAAAGTGGAAACTGGCCTTCTTTATGGTCTTTACTGAGCTCACAAACATCACATTGACATATCTACTGTCGCTCATTAGACTTGTCATTTCTTTGACTATATGATATTAAACTATTTCATTCCAAAACCAGGAGTAGACTTTTTTATTTATTTTTATTTTTTTTAATTTTTTTTTAGCAGGGATAGCTGGCTGACTGTTTTCACAGTCTTTCCAGAAATAGATGTTGAACTGAGGACAGACTGGAGCTGGAACTGCAGAATGCATTTTCTTACGCCCCTTGTTTCCTGTTTACTGTATTATTTTCTTATGTGGTGCTTACTTCCTTCTGGGTGGGCAATAGAATGTTTAAATGCATTTCCGTGTTCATGGTGTGAGTGTTTGCTTCAAAGCATTTTCTTAGGAATTAATTATAATACTCAAGAGGTGCTGTTTCTACCGACTGTGTGAACATTCCACACAAAAAAAAAAAATGTTTGCAGAAATTGATCAGTGCAACACATGTTTGTGTGAAATGTGTGTTTGTAAAATATGCTCGACTACTCCTATGAGGAAACCCACAACATTAGCTCAAGGCCATGCGGTGCGTTGTGCCACTGATGGCAAAGAATGTGACATATTGAGGACAAACAGGCTTTTCCACAAACAAAAATATGGGGAAAGCCCACATTTGTGTTTTCCACTTGTTTGTGGAACAACCACAGTGTTATTGTCTTCCTGTCAATATGAATTACAGTGGTGTGAGAAGACTTTTCGTCCCTCTCTGTAATTGTCAATTTCATTGTGAAAGGAATCCTCGGACATTGTCGGACTTTGCTGAGAAAGTGGTTCATTGAATGACTTATGGATGTCCATGATCATTTTGGTTTCTAAAGAAAAACGTTTTTCCACTTTTACCAATTTCTTTGTAATACAATTTAGTATGCAACATTACAACATTATAATAGAAAGGCACCATAATGCAGTGCAAATACTTACAATCTGACATGAGATACCATAGGGTTTTGATTATATGTACCACAGATACCTTGTAATTTGTCTGTATTTTCTGCAACGAGGCAAAACAATTTCTTCTGGGATTCATATTTTATTCAGAAACTGTTCATTGTGCCACAATGTAGACACATAAAAGTTAATTGTATCATATGCACCACCTTGGGAACTGTAAAAATGTTTTTTGCAAAAGATCCCATAGTGAGTGAATATTTTTCCTGCACAAAACTATTCCATCTTTAGGCCTGTCAGCATTTGCATGTGTTCCCTCAGAGGTGTTGGGGTGCTTATATTAATAATACTTTAATTATTTATTTTCAGAGAGGAAGATAGTTTGTTATGGTGCTCAGTAGTTTAAAATATTTCCAAGAACAGAGCACCTTTGGATGACATATCCTTGACAAATGCACTGATTAAAGGTATAATCTGCGATTCTGAGCCAATACATTTCTTGGCAAATTCAGTAAATATCTTCCCTTGGACCACTAGCAGTCCAGTGTGTATGTGGACTTAAAAAAAAAAAAAAAACTGAATGTACAAGCCCTGATTCGTGCTCATTCACGTGATAGCGAGAGAGACTGTAGATCTAACATGTTATCATGCTGAACTGCACAAAATAATCACACTGTCAAGAGGAAGAGATGACTGAAAAACCAGAAAACTAACAAGAAGGAGTAACTTTAATAAATGACACCACATTGACTGGTGGAAAAAATGATTGACTTTGAATTTCATGAGAAGTTGAATGGGAAACTATGGACCCAAAGGCTTTTTGGAGGCAACTTCTGGTTGCACTTTCACAATGGCCTCACTTTATAAACCTACACACAGTCTATGGTTAAGAAGCGTGTGATCATGGGAGTTGTTGTCTTCATCAAAGTCCACACCAATATTTACCATCATATTTGCTCTCTTCTTGTCCTATAATCTTCTTGGGTATTTGGTTCACCCACACATTTGCGCTTTACATGAACCGCTCCACCACAGTTGAGCCATTACAAAGTGAGTCCATAATTATTTGCTGCCTAGTTTTTGTTTCTAAACCAAATCGGGTTATTAAGTTCACAAACGTAACTCACAAAAGTGCTTCAGAAACATTTGGGGTAACACGGGTACACAACTCAACGCAAATTTGTAACATAGGTTTTGTAGTTTTTGGAAATTTTCTTGCCGAAAACTTACATATACATTTAAATGAGTCACCTTTTAAACCACTGAGACAGCACGTGATCCAGGATCATGGATCATGAGAATTGTTCTAAAGTTTAATCATATGAGAGGGAAAAAAAATTACCAAAAGTTCCAAAATGATTTGCCTAAAAAAAAAATAATAATAATGAAAAGAAAAAGGCAGCTGATCTTGGCAGTGGACTCGACCATCTCCAAGCATAATCCTACACATTTTCAGGCTCAGTAGGAAGTAACCCCAAAAGTGCATGTTTTATCCAGTGACAAAATGTTAATGATGACCTATAGTACCGCAGATTCTTACACAATACAATGTGGTAACCCTAACCCTAAACGCTCTGTCTCATTTGGCAAACAAACCTTTAATAATATCTGCTTTTCCCCGAATTTACACGACTATTTTAATCCCATTTAGGATTCTTTTTATACTGAAAAACTGCCGGAATGTCAGCCCGTTGTTAAAGGGCGGTGAGCACTCAGTGAATTCTTCTCCTTTAAAGTAATGTATAGAGCTCTTTGTTCCTCACACTCAGAGACTGAATGGTTATTCTTCACAGACGTTCTCCTTGTGGTCAGTTATTTCAACGGTGGGTTACAGCTGCTCTGCTATTGCCGTCGCTCCCAGGCTTCGTGCCCATTCTGCGGTTTGGTATCACCCAAAGGTGTCTGATGCATTTGGCCATTGTGCTCGGGTGGCCTGCCCTGTGGTCGCCCTCTGTTTGGGTTTCTGCTTCATGCTCAGATTAGCAGCTATCTCCACTGGGCTCTGGCTTTTCCTGGAAGCTGGCTCATTCATTGAGTATTTGCTTATGTTTTAGTGTGAACTGGCACACTCTTCTGTGTTCCAGATAGTCTCTGCTCTGAATGGTTCAGCTCGGTGCCAGGAGCCTTGGTGTACTTCTCTCAATCTCCAACTGTAGATTTACAGTTTGAACCCCGGATGGTACAACCACTTGAACCAGGATCTGATCTCTTCGAACCTAAACAAATTTCTAAATCACATAATAAGGCATAATAACATCCTTATTACTTGATACAGAGGTTATTTTGTTTATAAATTCTTATTTTACATTTGGATAACTCCGTGTATTTCAACAGTATACTTAGTGTATTCTGCGTGCACACTTATTGTGTTGATATTTTGCCATTTGTTGTGTCTGTGGGAGATTTATGCAATGTATAGGCTTTTATTGTCAATATATCCTATTGCATATGATTGCACATACAACAATCTCCAGTAATAATGAAGAATGCCAGGCTCAGCGCTCAGGCTCAGAGTTCAACGCGAGATGAAGCAATATCAGTTGCACTGCCAGACTCGAGTTAGTGATACCCCTCTGGAGGTTTCACCACACAACTCAAACATGATCAATCCCAATAAAGCTGTCACATCACACATGAAGATTTCTTCCTCACAGTCTGCTCATCTCTCCAAAACATTTTGTCAAAGATTGGTGACATCTCTCCTTGTGATGATTACAGCTTTATAGCACGCTCTGCTTGTAAGGTTGTTCCTTCTCTAATGAGTGTATCTGGTTGCCCCGAACTGCAACGACCAAATTAGCAGAGATGATTACACTGCCTTTTTGCAAACTTTATCTGCTGATCTCTTGTTCCCTCGGATTCATTTCCCCTCTCACTCTCTGTCTGGCTGGCAGAACTGCATCATTGTCTCAGCAGTGAGTGTGTTTCAGTCTCCCTTTGAGTGATAAGTAGAACCCCTGATTCTTGCCAAGTGCTGTTTCCCAGAAGTTTACCAAAGGACGCTGCAGCACCTCTCCTGCTCCCATTGCTTTCATTGTGCTTATTTGCATTCGTGATTAGTCTTGCTCCACTGGAAGTGTTGCCTCATCCTCATGGCATGAATCCAGGGCCATTGTTGGGACAAATGCAAAGCCTGGCTTTTCTGATTGGCTCTATCATTGTCTTGTTAGCTGTGATTTCCTCCATTTAGGCCAGTAAACAGAGATGCAGAGAGTGATTTTCTCCTCTCCTCTCCAGGCTGAGATAGACAGAAGGAGAAGCAGATAGCCACAGACAGTTGAGTGGATTCAGTTGCACAGATTTTAGTTACAAAATATGAGCTTCCAGTGTGCCAAGACTACAGTTGGGTATTCTTGGAATTTTTCAAACTTTGAACTCCTTTCAAACTTAGATGAAGGACAAAAACACAGACTGAGGGAGGAAGGGATACAAAATAGGATATGGGTGAGGCATTTGCCTGGCAGAGACAGAGGGGGGGCTAATGCAGTGGCGGCACAGGCCCTGTCATTCTCACGAGAGCACTGCTGGTTTAGATTTGGAAGCTGAGGCAAAGTGCCAGGGGCTCTTTTCACTGGGGATGAGCCACTAATCTCAGTTTGTGTCCCACTGATGGGGCTTCCTGACCAGTTGAGGATGTTGTCATCATTGGTTAATGTTGAACTTGCTCATGGGGGGTCATAGAAGCCACTGCCAAGCAGCCGTTGCAGGAAGGGCATTGCAAAGACATCACTCATGTCATTTGTCAACAGACATTCATTTAAATGAAGAGATTATTATTTTAACATAGATTTCATGGACAAATAGTCATTGGAATTTAATGTATTTCTAATGGGTTCATGTATGTGTTTAATCAATATATAAAGTAAATGTACAGTATGTCCCTGTCTTAGATGTTGTGAATTGAGAACTTTCTCTTCTCATTGTTGTTTGTTTGTTTGTTTCCTTTTGAGATGGGAGTTTGACACAATACTTAGTTAACCGCATCAACTCCCAGGTGTAATTTTTCTTCCATGACAGCTGCCTGTGCCAAAGTGAGAACACTTTGTGTAAATCACCTCCAGAGAGAAGACTTGATATTAGCAAAGACTTTTGTTTATTTGAACAGTCACAGGGAGCCAGGTGGCTGGGGTTTGCCACATCACATCAATCCAGATGGTCTGTTAAGTTGTCATTGAAAAGTGTAATAAACTTTCTTCCAAGCACTTTCCTGTGCTTGTCTAAACAGCCTTGGATTAATGTATTATCCCAATCCTACAAATCTGGCACCTCAGTTGGCAAAAACAAACAGTAGAAAAGTATTTTCAACACTATTTGACCTACGTCTGCTCCAGAGAAAGAGCGGATACACTGGAAGGGCTATATTTGCTCTCCTGGTTCCAGCTGAGAGCTTTTTGAAAGAAACCAGCTCCTACCCCACAGGAAAGGTGTCATGGTTTAGCAAGGTGTGGGCACTGCACATTCCTGGCATCACATGCCAACCCTCTGGTGGAAGCCACCCCTGCTACTACCGGCCCTCATGCCGCTGGTGAATGGAGGATGTTGGATGGCGAATGGGAAGCTTCAGTTATGGGTTCATGTTGAGGTAAACAGAAAGTGTGACTCACTGCTAGTCCAGACAAATGCCACCCGAGACCACAGACAGATAAGTCTGCCACACTGTCTGTCAGCCATAGATGATGTAACAGGAATCATATCCCCACTCCCCACATCACCACCCACCCTCCTATCTTCCACTCTGCTGCGTTTGTCATCTGCCTCTTTTGCAGACAGTTTGCCATAGGCCAGGTTAGTCCGAGCCAGTCGCCACGGAGCTCTCAATTCCCTCCTGCTTCTTAGTCACCTCCCAGACTAAACCAGCTGATTCCTGCTTGCCACAGAGATGCTAAAATAGTTGCATTATGTGATTGCCATCTGCCCAGTCAGACATGAGCTGTGTTCAATAAATTCTTCTTTTCAGCAATCCAGACACCCTGCTTCAAGATGCAGATGTGAATTCAGCCTGATGTTTGTCAAGCACCATTTTCTCAACAGCTAAGTGGGATGCGCAGCAGCCCAGAGGGTGTAGCCTCGGTGTGGTTCAGCAGTGCTCATTTTATCTACATGCTTAACATTCATCAGTTAGGTATAGGGAGGAATGTGTTCACGAAGGTCTTGGCTCATTGCACGTCAGACATCAAACCACCACCATGCCTACCAGAGTAAACATTCAGCAGAAAGGGAAAACACGCTGCTGTAATTCCCATGGGAGAAATTGAAGGAGGAAAAACCTCTTTGTGTGTTTGTGGTGGTTGTGCTGACCTCATGGAGGACTTCATGGGATGATCGTTGAAGGAGGGGGTCATTTTATGGTCCCTTATCAAAGTGGGTGTCTGTGGATATAAATGAGTTCATGGTGGATGTTCATTGTCTGCTAACCATTGGTTTAATAGTGTAACTTCTCCATTGTGATTTTTCATGATGGATTATCTGAGCTGTACACTAGACCGGGGACAAAGATTTTTTTCTCTGAATGTACTCAGTTTGACTAACAAGTCTCATAAAGGGGAGATTGCTAAATTGAACATCAGATAAGCTATCTGCTGATATGATTCACAGTAAGCAAACCGAGAGATAGTGTCTGATACTGCATGTGTCAATATAGCAAATATATCATTGCACCTTGGGCAAAGGTTTGAAAAGTTTTGAAAAGCATGAATCTGCACCAAGCCCCCGGAACTTTTATTGGTTTACTGCAATGTTCTTCTACTGATGCAACCATTTTACCACTACTAGTTTCACAATATAATACGTTGTAGAAGACAAGTTGTCTGTTGTTTCTCAATTTTAAGTGGAACAACTTTACCTTCCCAAAAATGTAAAAAGGAAAATACATTTGTGAACATCGAGAGGAAAGGTCATGATACAAATGCCACCATTAAATCTCATTAACTTTAGTCCTCTCTCCTAATTTTTTTGTGTGTTTTTTTTGGGTTGTTTTTTTTGTCGTTTTCTTTGCAGGTATACCTTGCCCATATGGAGAGTTTATTGTCTCTTGTATCTCTATACTGTTCTTTTCTCTCTTTGCTCTCCTCTCACCCCAACCAGTCAAGACAGATGACTACCCACCTCTGAGTCTCGTTCTGTCGAACATTTTCCTCCTGTTAAAAGGTAGTTTTTCCTTCCCTCTGTTGAAAGTTTTTCTTCCTGTTATAGGGACATTTTCCTTCCCGCTGTCAAAGGTTTTTATTCTTATTAAAAGGGAGTTTTCCCTCACTGTCAGAGGTTTTCTTGCTGTTGAAAGGGAGGTATTCCTTCCCCTGTTGAATGTTTTTCTTCTTGTTAAAGGGAGGTTTTCCTTCCCAGTGTCAGAGGTTTTCTTCCTGTTGAAAAGGAGTTTTGCCCTTAAACTGTCAGAGATTTGTCTTCCTATCAAAAGGGAATTTTTCTTTTCAGCTGTCAGAGTTTTTTTTTTTTCTCGCTAAATGTGAGTTTGAGTTTTTCTTTCCTACTGTGGAAGGTTTTTCTACCTATTAAAGGGAGTTTTTCATTCCTGCTGTTGGAGGTTTTCTTGCTGTGAAAAAGGATTTCTCCTTCCAACCATCATTCATGTGGGAATTTGTTGAATTGTTATTTTCTTCTCTTTAATATTGGAAGGTTCTGTTGTAAGGACTTTGTGATTTTATGATTTGGCACTATTTATATATAATTGAATTCAAATAACAAACACTGTCTTCATACACTTGGTTATTATTCAATAATGGACCAGTATATTTTCTAATACCTTTATATACATTTCCTCTCCATTAGACTTGAAATGTCAAGTTTAATTCCTAATTTATGTTTTTTTTACATTCATGTAGGTAAGCCTGGATTTAAAAAAAAAAATCTCAGATAGTGTGGTAGCAAGCAGAACACAAGTGAAATTGTTATTTTCCCCCTCTGCGCACATTACTGTCCATTACTATTAGATTTTTAGTTTGATTTAGACCTGCGCAAAAAGTTAACACTGAGAACACGCACCAACGTGTCTGAGTGCTTCCTCACCCGTGTATATCCACGTCTGTGGGTGTTTATCATTATGGTGTTTTTTTTCTCAGCTCATACACACACAGACACACACACACACCAGCACACACATGTTTAGATGAGATTGCGCCAACACTTCATTGATGCAGTGAAAGTGTAAGATATGGGCTAGAAGCAGTGACAGCTGGGTGTATGTGGGTTAGCGTTACCAGCAGGGCCAGTAGGACACAGCTCTCAACACCAGCCAGCAGAGCTGCTGAGAGGGGTCCTGGAATTTACACGCATAATTATCACTCTCTGCTCTCTGGTTTTAAGAGCCTCACTGTTCGTGTGTGTGTCTGCATATGTGGATATTTATGTGTTGAAGACATATGATGTGTATTTGTCTTTGTGCGGTTTTAGGAACAGTGTCACATTTAATTGTATCAGCATCACTCACCTCTTCTCTAATTCATATTTTGGTTCAAGCCTCCCTTCTGTTTGCTTTGACAGTTCAGCGTGGGAAACACAAACATACAGCAAACTGTTACTTCTCTGTTTGTGTTTTTCATACCTACATGAATCTTCTTGTGTTATAACGTGTCACGTACAGGTACTGTCTTGTTTTGCTGCACCACATCATTAATAATGTAGAAGTGAGATTGCTTGCTCTAACACTAGGTGTCAGTGTTGTGTCTAGCTCTCATGGTGCCCGCAACAGACTTTCCTTTCTTACTCTCCCTCTGTCTTTGAAATTCTCTCACTGAATGATTCATTAAATGACATAGACTGGATAATAGTTAAAGATGCAAATATTTAATTTTCATTATTGCAGATCTTTTTAGGGGAAAAATAGTGTGATGGCATGGCACTGTTATGACTATTCATTCCTCCCATATTGAAAGTCCCTTATACAACAAAAGAAAATGCAATAAAGGGTTATATATGTGCTTTGTAATAAAGTGTTTGAAGTTTGGTGTTTGCTGATTAATTCATCAATTAACCCTGTACTCTTCTCTGTCTCAAGTTTTATGAAACACCCAATAAAAAGCCAAACACATCTTTAAAACAAATATTCCTCTTTTAAAACTCATTTATAGATTAATGCAACTGGTTCACATTCCTTTCAAAGTCCATAAAACACAACCACATATTATGGCCGATTTGTTATTGTACTGTTAAAAGAAGTAAATCATTAAGCAGGAAAGTGCATGACCTGTTGAATGTGCTATTTTTAAATAACCCATATACTGTAACACACTGTTTCAGTGAATAGACAGAGCTCACACCTCGACCTCTCCTCTGGCCTCACAATAAAGACCTCGGTGTGCTGATAAGGACTCAGGAGAACACACTCCATCACGTCTACTTTACAGGCTAGAAAGCAGATGAGGATGGGTCTGCAGAATATCTGGAACATATCGGTGACCTGCGGGGCAACAGTTTCCTGCACTAGTTGGACCTAGAAAGTCGGACCTTTCACATCTGATCAACTTTACTTCCTTTCCGATCTCTTTTCCCTTCACTATTTCACTACAGCCATTTCTTTTTTCCCCTTTCTGCACTCTTTTTTTTTTTTTTTATTAATATTTAGTTTGGAACCATGGTGAAGTTGTTTTAGGCTGAGCAACTGCCGGTAGCTCAGTTTATGATGCTTATGCAGATTAGTTAATTCTGGACAACGAGGTATTGTTACTGGAACAAGGAAGAGTGTTCCTGGTTTTACAGACTAGCCCAGCCACAAGGAAGTTACCTCGCAGCAATTAAATTGAGCGATTACTGTTATATTTGACGGTGGTGTGTTTATGTGAAAGCAAACTCCATATGCCACTCATATTTGCCTTTGCATTTATGAACTTCAGACAAACAGGAACTATCCCTATTAAAAGCCAAGGTTTAGCATCTTTATCCTCGTCCTCTTCAACAGTGTGAATGATAACATGGCATTAACCACAGACTTGCACCTTCATTGGACCCATCATGGTGCTTTGTGTTTTGTGCATACCACTGTTGGCATACAGGATGGCCGTGGTAATGAACTGACCAGGCTTCTCTCTCTACACCACTGGCCCGGCACTGAAAACAGGTGCTTGGGGGAAATTACAAGGTTATGTCTTCTATCTCCATGAAACAGAAAACTAGGAGAACAGGACTGTGTTCTACGCCATACCACTTTTGTATTTTTACATGTCACAGTCACAGGCTGTCATTTGTTAAATTGATTGATCGCCAAATGTCAAGAAGACTGGCCTTATCAATTGTAAATGAAAAAGAAGGAGGAGCTTAGAAACCCTGTTGTTGAGTCCTTAATGGCCTTTTTTTTAAAATATTTCTCTCTGCAATTAATTAACCTGAGATAGCCACGAATGTCAAACTGTGAGAGCACAATGTAACAGCCAACCCAGATGAGTCAAAATGTAAGGTGTAAGGATGTGGGTAAGGCCCACCTTGGTAACTCATAATACCAGATGCTATGGCCTTTAGTGTAGCTGAAAGCCTTCATACTAATATATCCCTCTTAACGTACAAACATAAATTCTCTGTTGTCACCTGTGCAGAAACACAATCAATTGAGTGTGTGTGTTGCATTGGACTCACATTTCTTCACTGTGATTAACACAACAAGAGTCATTTCTCATTTCTCTAATGAGAGCTGTGACTGGAGGCATTATTTTTTCAGTTTGCCCTTCCGTGCGTAATTCTCATGAGTTTCTTCAAATTTGGCACAAACGTTCAGTTAGACTCAAGATGAACTGATACGAATTTGGTGGTCAGGTCATTGTGACCTTATGAGACACATTTGTTGCCGTAACATTAATAATTCCCACAAATGTCTGATATGATATAATGATGAAGTGATGACATTTTATATCCAAACAGTCAAAGGTCAGCTTTACTGTGACATCATAATGTTCTGTAAAAACACTTCACTGGCCCTCATTCAGCACCGTAACTCAGGAACAGAAGTAAAGACGGGGACCATATCGTTGTGAGTGGTTCCATCTCTGACTGTTTTTCCTGTGTGTGTGTGTGTGTGTGTGTGTGTGTGTGTGTGTGTGTGTGTGTGTGTGTGTGTGTGTGTGTGTGTGTGTGTGTGTGCGCGCTCCCTCACTCCTGGCTCCTCACTTCCACTCCTGCAGTTGATCATCTAAATATCAGCTCTCTCCCTAAATATCCCAGTCATTCATACAGTCTTCATCTTGAGTCTACCTGAGTGGTAAAACGTGTTTCAGTTGTCGCCTACATCTGCTTCACCTAACCAGTGGACTTCACCCCCAGCCCTTCCTGGCCACTCACTCCACCAGCCATGCCTGCCTGCCTGCTCACATCATCTTCAGCCATCTCCCCTTCCCCTTTAACAACAAATCTGTTACCTTTAAGTCCTGATTCTGGGTTTTCCTCCATGTGAAAATGACCACATATTTCACATTTGATCAGATAATGAATTGGTGACTCTAATCTTGTGTTTCCACCTTGAAACTGTATCCAGGTTTTACAATTTGTTGCAAAAAAAAAAAAAAAAAAAACAGCAGAGCCTTTACCTAAAGGGGAACTCCAGCTATTTTACACAAGGAGTACTACTCATAAACATCTACTCAAACATCTTCATTAATCCTTATCCTAATTTCCAGACATTTTAATGCATGAGTAAGCATAGACCAGCTTCTTATGTAAAGCTTCATAATGACTTGACTGCCTCCTTATTTGCTCAGTACCTTCTATAAATTACACATTAACCAAACTCTACTGGGAAATAAAATGGTTTAAACGTTATCATACTACAAGTTAGTGACAGAGATGTAAAGGGCCCTGGTGAGAGGGACATCTCTCACCGTGAGGTTGTGTGGTTCAGCCGGCGTTCCACCGTGATGCAGAAAGGTGTGTGACGTCAAAGAGGAGGAAGGCAAATGCTTAGTTGTCATGGCCACCAGGAAATGAACCCACATAAACAGTGTTTGTTTTTGAAAGACGGGCACACTAGAGGTGAAGCCTCATCTTTTTATCTGAAGAATCACAAGTATGTGTTTCAAGTTGTATAAAGGACGTGGGGATTCCTGTGGAGTTGGGTGCCTATATGAAGTTGCATGCTTTGCGCGTCATAGAGGAAATTGCAAGATTATGCCTTAGGCCTGGCCAGTAGTAATTACTGAAGAAGTGGCCTATAATCTGTGGTTGTTCTGTGATGTGTGTGAGTATTACTGTGATTGTGTGGAGGCTTGGACGGCATTGTTGCGCATATTTTTGTACTCCTCTAAAAAGGTTGTTTGTCAGTCACATACGTATGATGCACTTCACACCGCACCTTTAAGATGACAATAGCTTGAACATTTTTTGTGAGAAACACTGGCAGTGACTTATAATATGGCTCACTGAAAAATGAATTCATGTTCTGTTTTCCTTGTATCCTCTTGAAAGCATTGATTATATTTTTTTCTTGTGTTTTGAAAGATGGAAACTGGCAGTTGGAGAAATAATATAAATTATGATCATCATCTGTCATTTAATGAAAAGGAAATGGGCTATTAACTTTTGAACTACATACACCAGTAAATATGAAGGTATACAAAACAAAAGAAAGCTGTTCATATGTCACCTGGGGACGATAAAAGCCCCCATTTAATATCTTACCTTTCATCTCACAAAATCACTGGCATACGATTAATTAATCATCAGTTTTTCTTGGCTCGTTCTTTGTCTCGCTTTTGTCACCTTTCCCCTTGGGACCTGTTTCCACATCAGGATAACATTTTCCCTGAAATTATTAATGAATAAAAAATATATATATTTACCAGCCAATCATAATCTTTTTGTCATTAAGGCTTGATAAAAGCCCACATTTGAAGGGGAGCACCTGCTCTACCTGCCATCAGCTCCTCATGTGCTTCGTGCAGCTGCTGTCTTGGCTGGCCCATTGCTGGTTCAATTCCAGGCCCTGAAGCTCTTTACCATCAACACTCACTCAGAGCTACCACATTAAGGTTGGTGACAAATGACCCCCCAGGTTATGGAAAATCATAACACCACATCATAACACCTCACAGCAGTTCACGACAGCTCATGGCAGCTCTGAACAGCTTGTTCCAGCTAGGGCTTTGATGCATGGCAGCTTTATTAACCACAAATGGAGGCTGGGTGGTGGATGCATCTGCTGATGGTGCAATTAGGGATTTCCCAGGTAGAGATGTCAGGTCATGAGGTCAAAACACCTGAAATTACAGGAAAGGATTAATTGAGACACTTTTTTGGTCTGACAACTCTCTCATTTTGAGTTGTGACCCTAAACACCAATTGTCCCAAAAGTCAGCAATAAGGTCAGAAGGTGTTACACACACTTCTTCAAAATCTTAAGGTGGTGCACAAACAAACAAGCTTACCAAACACTTTGTCTGCTGCTGCTTTTGAACTCTTCAGTTGAGCAGCAGCTTCAGTGGATGATTTACTTGCAAATGATCTGTTTCCATTGCACTCATCAAATTTGACATTTTATTTGACAGAAAAAAACATTGTATTTCTCGCATTTCTACTTTATGCAAAACTTAGAAATGTGCATTAAAGTATGTAAATATTACCAACACGGTTGCAGAAACAATTAGCTCATTGAGGCAGTTAAGCCCCACCAGCAAAAAAAAAATCTGAAAAGAGAAAACTGAATTGAAATGTTAGAATATGGCAAATGATGCATTCACTTTGCAGCAGATTTGCCACTTGCTTGAATAAGTGTTATGAACATCCTCAAATGAACGTCCTCGAGGTTTCCTTTTTAATCCAAACATTTAGCCAGCCAAAAAACATATGTGCACATTTAAGATTCAACAAACATCCAATCCAAGTGGACCCTGCCTCCTCCAGACCTTTGCTCACAGCTTCGGTCTTCTTCACTGTGGTGATAGTCTGGAAACTGTTGTATTAACGGTTGCAGAGCCACACTGAGGGGCAGACAATTCAGCGACCAGTGTCCTTGGTTAAGTCTGATAAAGCTAAAGTTAAGCATGTTTCTCTAAAAGCAGTTGCATTGGTGGTAGAGTTTTAGCATATATGGTGGTCAGTGCTGATTGTTAAAAGGCTGCCCAAACAGTTCCAGAATTAAGTCAAGATCTATGCCCGGTACAATACAATGACTACCATATTCCTCCAGTCAATTAAATGAACAACCCAATTCAAAGTCTTTGATTGCTATGAATATTGTAAGATATGACAGACACCTAAAGTACAAAAGACAGTCCTGTATCATTTTTCACTGAGGTCTTCTGATCAACTAGAAACGGTACCTTTTAAGGTTGTGGCTCCTGAACTTTAGAATTCACTAAGACTGTCACTTTTTCCGAGAAAAGAATACAAACCTGTAATCCATTCATATACTGTATGTGAATGGGTTTTATAAAATCCCATCTACTTGCCTCCACTACATGCTTCATAGGACCTTGTTGTGTGTGACAACTCAAAGGCCACAGTGTTTGCGCTATGAAATGAGGAGGACAGCAGGGAAACAAGAGGAGAGAGGGGAGTGTTTTGTTTGAAAAACGCTCGTACTTTCAAAAGACCTCTGTCTGTCTTTGGTCTGTCCTGCGTTTCCCTTGCCTTGGCGCTGATTTATGGGCTTGTCTGTTGCTAGGCTGCGGACGCGCACAGTGGTTCTCCAGCATTCTGAATGGAGGAGATGCAGTGCCAGAACCTGGTCCGGACTCCGAGCCAAACACTAATGTGTGCACAAAATGACCTGCAGTAACTGTAACTTAACCTGCTACTCGGACAAAACACAAGCTTCCACCAGTGTGCATGCAGCATGTCAAAGTCACCGCAGGTTGGATCAATAACCTGATCAAATAACAGTTACCGGCCAACAGACTGTGTTGAGAAATCAGAGTTTATATCTGCCGGATATGGCTCCTGACTTCAGCAGTAGATTACAGCTACTGCTCTCTTGCCACCTATCCGCTAACACGCAGGCTAAATACTGCTTAATAACTTAATACGAGCTGCGGGTTTGACTCAGCAGGCAGCAACTGTTCTGTTTAACATCCAGTAGCATGCTCCTGCAGCATGACTCAGCCCCACTTGGCTCAGCCTTTGGCTCCATGCAGATAGTGTACAGGTCTGCCTGTCAAAATGCCTGACACAGAGAGGGATCAAGGGGGTACATGGTTTAACAAAATAGTTCAAATTAAGGGTTAGATTAAGTACAGCTGTCGTTACGGAGATTGTAAGGGTAATCAGTGCTTCAGAAAATGTTATGTTTGAATGCTTGAGTCCTTATCTGTATCCTAATTTGTATACACCAACAATGATCTTTATTGTGTTTTACTCTCTAAAAGAGTATTTGTTTTCTAAAAAATAGTATGATAAGAGCATATGAATACAGTGCTGATGTAAAGGCAGACAGTTTTAAATGTTTTGGACTTTTCTTTTTTTTTTTTTACTTCACTTTTTCTCTTAATTGTAACTAGGGAATTTTTTTATGTTTTATCTCATAAAGCACAAGAAAAATATGAATAATGTAAACGGTCAGAATGGTTCAATTATTTTTCAGTATAGTTTCATTTATATTTTGGTGACTACAATGATGATCCTCAGTATTTGCTGCAGAGTGTAAATTACGAAATGTGATTAATTATTACTTTGAAGAATTTCTTCATCAAGACAAAGACCAACTTTAAAACATCTCTGGAATCAACACTGTTCCCCACAGAAAGAAAAACCCCACAACATAACAAGAAAACCTCCAGTCAGTTCACCTCCTGGTGAAAAAAAGATCTGGGTCGGGCAATGTTTAACCTTTAAGATTCTATAATCCTTTCTTAATGCTGGCTCACTCTTCCACTTAAATGATCTGCATGTTGGGAGCTAAGCTGACAAGATGGACGTATTGACATGAATCCGGCAATAAAGGGCTGCTGGCTCCAGTCTGTAATTCCCTCTGAGGCCAGTTGGCTTATGCAAATAGAAGGCCACCCGTTACCACTGAAGCAGGATTAGAAACCCACTGTAATGAGCCTGCAGTCGCTTTGAATGACACATCTGTTACAATGAAACTGTGAAGCAAAATTTTCATTCTCAAATACGACAAATGCTGTAATATGGTTTACCTGTATAGTTAAAAACACAACAATGTGCTCTCTGTTTGAAATCCTGTTAATGTTGTGCATTCTTTAGGATTTGTAAAGACAACGGCACACCTTTAAAAAAAATTAAAAAAAAATGTTCATGCCTTACTTGGTTCACTGCCCTTTCGGAGACAAGAACCAATAGTGGACAGTGAAGGAACCAGTAGTGGACGTTTTGTGGTATGAGCCTCAAAAAGTAGGAAAATCAATGATGAGAGGAAGATAAGAAGCTGTATAGATTCATGAATAAGGGCAGATAGCAGTCAGCTTGTCTGCAGCAATACATGATCTACCTAAACTGAACATGGACCTGGACTTAATGTAACAGTTTAAAAGTCAGGTGCAATGCACAACAGTTGGCAGGGGAAAAAAAAGAAGTGTTAGGATATTACACTCTTATTATAACGATTGGAAATTAAAGCCTCAAAAAATGCACTTACAATTTTGTTATAATATTGATGCTATGCTTTTACCATTCAAAGAAGCATTCTAGTCATACCAACCCGTTTTCATCCCACAGTGTGAAATACACCTGTTTTGTCAAACCCCATTGGTGTCTCAGAGACAGGCAAAAAGTGCCCTTTGGTGTCTTAAACCTACACATAAGGTAACCTTGGTTTGGGAAACAAAAACCTCATGGTTTAGTTTAGCAAAAAAATCATGGTTTGGTTTAAATGTGACTTCATCGCAATTTGGTTAGGTTTAACCACCAAAATTACTTGGTTAGTTTTAGGGTTAGGAAAAGATCGTGGCTTAATTCAGAATAAGTAATTTTTTGTTTGACAACATTGAGTATGTCATGGAAGTCACATTCATTAAGTTAAATGCGTTTCATTTCCACAGTAACTTAAATCAACATTAATTTTTGCATTCTCACAGACCCAAACACAAGTCAAGTCCCTGGTGTATTTGTTCCATCTAACTAATCCTGACTTCATCCCCATTGACCTTCTTCTTCAACCCAAATCA